>NW_007430619.1:0-467 GCF_000475195.1 Diaphorina citri
ATGAATACACAAACAGTCAAGGGAAATATTTATGAACAAATTACTGGCTGCACCGAAACATCATTTCCAAACATCTGATGGGCCAAAAATTGCTTCAGTGGAGAATTTTGTTCATAAATGGGTGTAAGGCTGGGTAACTTTCTGAAGTTTCATAACAATAGTGAAGGTATGGAAACTTTATCTACTTGACTTTTTTCACATCTTATTAACTAAAACGCAAGTTCCAAAACAAATACCTGAAACCTATATTAAGTTCTACAGGAAGAGTAACAAAGTCCAACATGGTTGGGTCCTGACAATCAGTTCCAAAGGAACAGTAACGAAGGAACATAATCGAATCAATGCTCACCTGTTCCAGATCCCAGCGTTTCACCACTCGAATGGTGGCAAAGATCATGTTCTGTCTCATTCTCAGCTGTTTCCTCTGCCACAGGGCAATCGTACGATCGAACAATCGCTTCAACCGG
>NW_007430620.1:0-467 GCF_000475195.1 Diaphorina citri
TTTTTTTTTTTTTTTTTTTTTTTTTTGTCTACCTTAGTGCAGTGGTCTTCAGATTTGAAGACAGGTGGTTTTTGAGGCCAAGTCATGCCATATAATTATTTTTGTTTTGTTTGTTAGAGATTTTACATAAATGGCACTGCTACTTGAGGTTTTTAGTAATGGTTGTTTTGTGTACCCTCCATTTGGCCATTCAACAACAAGCTACCTGTCTCCTCACATTAACCTCATCCAGCCTGAATAGGGCTTGGAAAAGTGACCACCCTGTAAATAGGTGTAGATCTATACTGAATGGTCACCAATGCAATAATTGTACCTATAATATCAAATTAACTTCAGAAAATGACTTATACACTAATTTCAGACACTGACTCAATTGGTTTGCATAAGGTTCTATACCTAGGTAGGTAATGGTAAGAGTGAAATACCCACATAAAATTGTTAGGAAGCATTTTTTTTTTTTTTTTTTT
>NW_007430621.1:0-467 GCF_000475195.1 Diaphorina citri
TTTGGATTATGAATTCATATTAAAAGTGTGTAAAAACGAGGTAAAAGATGACCATGAAATACTGGTTGTCCTTTAAAGTGTAAAGTGTACACTGGCAAATAAATGTTCGATTATATGTAGGTCTATTTTATTTTATTTTTTGATATCACAGGCATCATTATGTACCATTAATACCACGATACGTAGGAATTCTTATGGGTAACTAAGTATTTACTTGAGTCTTTTTTGAATCGATGGGAGTTAAAGGCCGAACATACCTACCTATTTTCTTCTTCTTCTTCTCAAGAGGTTTGAGAGAGGGAACTGTAGGTAACTGTCGAGGTCTTATCGTCCCGAAAGCAAAGAGGAAAGGATGACTACGATAGAAGAAAGTCAGCCGTTCTGAGAACGAACATTATCCGTTCAGGATAAAATTCGCCCCGGGCGGTAATCCAGCCCGCGGCCTAGCGCTTACAAGGCAGACACGC
>NW_007430622.1:0-467 GCF_000475195.1 Diaphorina citri
GAAGAAGACAACTCTGGTCTTTTACTTTTGATCCTCAGTTTCTCTCCTAGTTTTGCACTTTTCATCTTTTCAAGCGTAGTGTAGGTACAACACCCCCCCTCATTTTGTACCTTTTCTGTAGGATGGACGCTTAAAGTTTGGAGCATCCACCCCCCACTCTTTAGGTTTACCTTTCCATTGGGATCAATTTAATTTGAAGAAACCATTTACTGATTTTAGGGCCCTGTCCATTATTCTGTAAATTGTTTCCTAATTCTGATGCACCCTGAACAGTAGAATACAATGTAAACTAATGTAGGTTAGAGTGAAATATGAATGTGTAGTCTTTAGAGTGGAGTAGTTCGCAAAAGACACATTGTCATTTATTTGCAAAAAAAAATATTCAAGTGTAGGTATCTGACGCATCCTCTAAAAATGGTGGATGTGTCATTTTCACTTTTTGTAGCAGTTTTTTTTTTTTTTTTTCC
>NW_007430623.1:0-467 GCF_000475195.1 Diaphorina citri
CCTACTCCAGAGAGTAAGCTATACCTATAATCTATAATATCTATGTATCTATTTACACACCTTCTTTGTTGTTCCTCTTCTCTGTTTTGTTCTGGACTCGTTAGAACTTTCACTTTTGGGACGATTTCAATGATTTCATATTTGTTACTCATAAAGTCACAACTTACTCTTATTGAGGACACCCCTCATCTATGATGTTCCTTGCTTGGAGCTTCTTCAAACCTTTCATAAAGCTGAACCTTACTGACTGTAGTGCTTTTGTAAGAAGTGCTCATGTTTTAAGAGATTTGAGAGAGGGAACTGTAACAGCGGATGTCTTAGCGTCCCGAAATCGAAGGAAGGAGGAGACAGGATTAAGAGAAAGCCAGCCGTTCCGCGAACAAACCTCATCTCGGTGGCGTAGTGGTCAAGACGCTCGCCTGGTAATCAGGAGGGCGTGGGTTCGATCCCAGCCGAGGTATGGAATT
>NW_007430624.1:0-467 GCF_000475195.1 Diaphorina citri
GATCAAAAATTGATCATATCTCAGGATCGGTTTAGATTTTCGCAAAATCCTTTCTTATTACACACCTAGACCATAAAACCCAAATTTCAGCTTTCTAGGTGTTGTGGTTCTCGAGATAGAGCGATCAGTGTGTGAACTATGAAATGTGAACTGTGATGGATGAATGGATCTTGTTTTTATAATATAAGAAGATAACTTGTGTAAAGCGGAAATGACCCTGGGTTTCGGTTTCAGGAATGTATGGCCGTTGTTTCAGCTTCAAATTTTAACTAATCCGGGCCAAACTTTGGAACGAGATCACAACTTTACCTTTAGGGCCAGGTGGCTCAAACTTTGCAGAGAGGTTCAGTCTAGAATGTAGATCAAAAATGGCCTTTTTTTTTTCAACGAAATACTCAAGTATATTTATTTACAATTCATGGACAGCCATAACATAATAAATTAAAAGAAATAACAATAAAGAAGAA
>NW_007430625.1:0-467 GCF_000475195.1 Diaphorina citri
AGCATGAGCCACTTTATTACTAAAAGGTGTTGCCATAAGTTGGGCATTCCCTTTCAAAGGATTTCCGCCACTGTGAGAGGTATTGGTTCAACCCAGAGCGAAATAACGGGTGTTACTGCTTTCACGTTCCAATCACGCTATGATTCAAGAAAATTGTTCACTGTTGATCAGGCCTTTGTTGTTGACAAGATTACTAATAATCTCCCTATTTGTCCTGTAGATGCTGAATGCCTATCCTCATACCTAGAGCTAAGCCTAAGTGACGACGAGTTCCATATACCGGGTGTCATAGACGGACTCATCGGTGCAGAGTTATTCTCGCTAATCTATGGAAAGCCTAAGGAATGCCATGATAAAGACGGCCCTCGCATTATCGAGTCCGAACTTGGAGACATCGTGATGGGTAAACTGCCTGTACTGTCTAACCCAGGTAATGAAGATAGGCTCTGTGCATTCGTAGAATTTCC
>NW_007430626.1:0-467 GCF_000475195.1 Diaphorina citri
GCAAGAAAAAAGGAGATAGGTAGAAATTGGAGAGGAAAGACCAAAGTGACTAGAGCATTAAAAGGGACTTTTCAGTCCTATCCCAGCAGAATAAACAAGGTATAAAAATCTTTTGGACCTTATAAATAACTCTAAGAGACTAATAGATATAAATATTTCGGTATCTAAAATTCTTCAAAAAGGGTAGGTAACCATTTAATTTCTTATGATTTTATTAATTTAAAACACTTACCTACTATGGCATTTTATCAAAAATTAAAGAGTTGATGTTTATTAGGCTATTGTGATGGTTATAAATATGTTAACATCATTAATGAATAATTTTAAGAAACACGTGTAGAGGACAAATAATTTTATTACATATGCCTATAGGTATCATTATCCTATGAAATAGGTTCACGAGACCTTGACTGCTGAGTGCTGGGGTAAGGGGACTTTTCAGTCCTATTCGGACAGGATAAAGTTCC
>NW_007430627.1:0-467 GCF_000475195.1 Diaphorina citri
TTCCAGTTTCTTATCTTCCAATTTATCTCGAATCTCTTCAATGCTCTTCGTCAAAGCAACTTCCACATCTTTTTCTTTAGACTTAACGATGCGGTACAGCAAGTGGTCCATTGCTTCCAGCTGGATTTTCAAGATGAGCAATTCTTCCATGGCCTTGAGCTTGCTCTTCAACACATCCATTTCGGTTTCTCTCAGGGAAATATCCACGGTGAATACTCTAGATTTAGATATATTTGCCATCTGTTCAGGTTTATCGTTTGTATCTTTGCCCATCATGTTGGTTTTCTCCTTTCTCTCCTTGCAATCTGTA
This sequence comes from Diaphorina citri, assembly GCF_000475195.1. Lineage (NCBI taxonomy): Eukaryota > Metazoa > Arthropoda > Insecta > Hemiptera > Psyllidae > Diaphorina > Diaphorina citri. The sequence continues at coordinate 311 of NW_007430627.1, forward strand.
CAGAAGCACGAGCAATACTTCTGGGCAACTTTGATGGATTCCAAGTAGCATTTGGACTTCAAATTCTCCCACATGATGTATTTACAGACGTCACATTTGCATACTCCATTATATTCCCTTGTAAATCTACTAGCTGATGTCCTGTTACATCTACTTG
>NW_007430628.1:0-467 GCF_000475195.1 Diaphorina citri
AAGTCACGCTCAAATCAGCCCAACATGGAGGACGAAGACAATTGTGATAGAGGATCTTTGGCTTCCTATGGGTCTGGCAATACTACAGACTCGGATAAGGTGAGTTCGTTCTCGTAACGGCTGGCTTTCTCCTATCCTGTCTTCCCTCTCTCTTCGATTTCGGGACAATAAGACCATGGCAGTTAGTTCCCTCTATTAAACCTCTTCAAAAAAGCTCAGAGTGTGTTTCACAACACAAACCTATTTGTCGGGTATCTAAGCATTTAGATCAATGTCGAGTATGTAAGCATTTAGATCCTCGACAAAACCTGTGGTTGGGTGGAAGAGCTCCTTTTGAAGAATCCTGCCACATAAAATAAAGCAAAGTCAGCTCCCATGGCGTAGTGGCCTCGATTCCCGGCGGGGTCAAGAAATTTGTATCATCCAAATGATTGATTCCGTGACTGGCTGTTGCGGGGCCCACTCAG
>NW_007430629.1:0-467 GCF_000475195.1 Diaphorina citri
TTCGACAAAGTCTGGATATCCTTGAATCTGTTCATCATGTAGAAGAGAAAAATTTCATCACCTGAAGAAAAAATAGAAAAAAGATATTCTATTATTTAGGATTGAGAAATCAATCAAGTTTTTGCATTAAATGCTGACTATTTCAAATAATTTCCAAAGAAAATGGCCCCCCGACACGTAAAGGTCCTTTTAATGGACTTATCCCCGGCTACCTAGTAAAAGCAAATGGGGTTTTATCTTCTACTTTACCTAAAAGTCCACTCTTGGTATTGAATACTTCCACGTCCCCATACTTCAAGATATTTGCATAGCGTTCCTCTTCGTTGATGCTGTTGAATACACCAGTCAGATCTGACAAAGCATCGGGATGAATATCTGCAAGCATAAAATATAATGATAATAATAATGTCCATACATATCGAGGTAATAATAACAATAGTAATAACCCAATAATAATAATAATAATA
>NW_007430630.1:0-467 GCF_000475195.1 Diaphorina citri
CGATAGAGATGGAAATTTAAAATAAATTTTGTTTGTGTTTATCGAGAATAAATTGTTTTTAAATAGTAGAATTATTTCTAAAATTGTTTAAATAAATACCTCCTTAGATGAATAATTATATAGGTACCTACTTAAATAAAAATATTCATTTTTAACCCAGCACCTATTGTAGGTATACTTACATTATGAAACCGACATATGAAACTAATAGAATCTTGATCTTGTAATACCTACCTTTTTATTGATAAAATTGTAATTATTCTTACATTCAATCGAAGATGAAGATGAGGTTCTGCTAATCCCCTAACCAAAATAACCTAATAGGTATTTTAGAATGAGGAATAAGTAATTAGTGCATCATGTTATAATCAAAACGTTTGTCATAATGAATATAAAGTGGCCTAACTCCTATAGCAAGGAGTTCTTGCTGGATTTACTATTCCTGACTTGGATTATGCTAATCACCT
>NW_007430631.1:0-467 GCF_000475195.1 Diaphorina citri
ACCAATAACGTGCATCATGATATCATGAATGTTGTCTTCAGTTATTTCTGTTCTTTTGTGCTCAAAATGTCTAGCTTTTCCATTTATTTTGTGAGCGTTGGATGAAAAGGGAAGATAAAAATAGGCACTCTGAGAAGGTGGTAGGCTCCCACTATGCTCTTTCCCTACCCCAATTAAATAAACAAGATACATGAAATGGGACGTAGAATGTGTAGGTAGCAGATATATGGTAGCAGTTCAGAGTGCTCCTTTTCAAGCTTCATTCAAAACCTACATATATTTTAGGTTCATAGGTCTTCAACTTCAAGATTCATATATTTTAGGTGCATAGGTACTCCCCATTATATGTCAAAATACATAAGACCTTGGTTAGACTGGGGGGGTAAAGGGACTTTTCAGTCCTATCCCAGCAGGATAAACAAAGGTATATTCTGTTCTATTCTACAGGTCTCTCAGTTCAAATTTCA
>NW_007430632.1:0-467 GCF_000475195.1 Diaphorina citri
AGGTTTTGAACGTATGGTATGGATATCGTTGTAATTGGTCTTGGTCTTGATTGTTGGGGAGTTTCGATTTTGTCCCATACCTTTCTTACGTATTGTTCGGGGTAGTTGTTTTCTTTTAGTGCCTCGATCACTTTGTTTTTCTCTTCCTCTAGTCTTTCCTGGTTTGTGCAGATCTTTTCTGCTCTTTTCTTCAGTGTTTTGATCAATGCTTTTTTGACACTAGGGTTACAGTTTGAGTTGTAATTTACGTAGGTATTCGAGTGGGTAGGTTTTTTGTATACAGAGAGTTCTATTGTTGTGGGTGTCTTCCTCGTTATTAGGACGTCTAGGAATGGTATTTGGTTATCTCTTTCTATTTCTTTGGTGAACTTGATTCTGGGATGTTTTGTGTTGCAAAGTTCAAAGAATGTGTCAAGGTTGTCCATGGTGTCAAATATTAAAAAGATGTCATCCACGTATCTCTTGTA
>NW_007430633.1:0-467 GCF_000475195.1 Diaphorina citri
GAAAAATAGAATAGAATATACACTGTTTATCCTGCTTGGCTGAGACAAAAAAGTCCCTTTACTCCAGCTGGAAAAAAAAGATCAGTTGCGCTTACTTGGGTGGTGTTTCAAAGTCATAGAGCAGGAAAAATGAGGACCAACGGAATTTTGAAATCAGGCACATAGGAAAAATAGAATAGAATATACACTGTTTATCCTGCTTGGCTGAGACAAAAAAGTCCCTTTACTCCAGCTGGTAACAATTAAAAAAAAAGTAAAAAAGGGAATAATAAGAAGCTTTCTAGTGAGCCAAAAAAACACAACCATGACTCAAACTTCTGATTTTGAAAAGGTTGATCTAGTTATCACTAAAAGGAATTCAGCTAAAAGTGTCACCTGAAGTTTTTATTGGCAAATCGTAAACTTTGACGTCACGGCATACGCTCCCGTAGGCGATGACGTCACATCAAATGTCCCGAGCAAAGCTC
>NW_007430634.1:0-467 GCF_000475195.1 Diaphorina citri
AAAAGTAAGCTAATCAAAAGGATTTTGGTGAAATGAAGAAAAAATAGAGAAGAAAGTAAAAAGTTCACGTTTTTCAGGGGAAAACGATCGACCATAAATATGGCAGACACTACTATCGACCATCCGTGCCTTCGGATAATGGAGCTCTTGATAGGTTGATACTTATGCACACTCCATGCTGACAGAAATTCTGACCAAATACACTAGATAGGACCTTCCGTGCCTTCGGATAATGGAGCTCTTGATAGGTTGATACTTATGCACACTCCATGCTGACAGAAATTCTGACCAAATACACTAGATAGGGTACAGCTGTTGACAATGGCGATATGTGTACATGCAAAACTGAATAATGTCCAATTAATCATGCAGAAAATAAAATGGATAAAAAAATAAATAAAATGCCAGAAACATGCCATTGGAATGCCAACCGTGCCAAAACACAGGATGCCATCCAAACTTACCGG
>NW_007430635.1:0-467 GCF_000475195.1 Diaphorina citri
ACTCGCGGATTGCCCAGCACAGCCATTGCGCCACGTTTGATTCCGACCATTGTCGTGGATCTGTGAACGAAGAAAAGACAAGTGGTTAGTTCTCTTCGGCCAGAGAGAGTCCCAGAGGACCCAAGCGTAAGGGGAGGTGCGCGAACGTCAATAATTCGAAGCGATAAACAAGCAGAGAGAGGGGAGGAAAAGGAGGAATTTTGTGTCAAGTATGAATGCTTGATACACTATTCCAGAGGACAAAATAAATATACTGAATTCTGAAACTGGTTCAATCAAAATATGTACGAGTATGTAGTAATGGATAAAATTCCTCGGAGGCATTATCCTATTTCATCATTAATCCAGGAAGAATCATGCCCAATTTTCTGTGGTACTCCTTCATTTCCTTGTCGTTTTGATATTCCAGAAGTTCTTTCATCTGACCGTCCATGTACAAGTGTACATATGTTAGTTTTAGGTTTCCG
>NW_007430636.1:0-467 GCF_000475195.1 Diaphorina citri
GTGATAGCTGTCGTGGGCATGGACACTCTGGGCAGACAATTCTTTCTAGGTGAGAAATTGGATGCGACTCAAATTGGGGTTTTTCCTAGATTTGTAGAATCTTAACCCATCCTGGCCCCTTCCAATCGCCCACCAACGCTGCAGCTTTGGATGGACGGACTTTATTTAAAAAGGCTCAAGTTGTTGTTATTAGATTTTATTCTATTAGTACTATCTTTTATTTCTATTCTATTTTATTCTATTCTATTCCAGTATTCAGTACGATAACGTCAGGTATCTGCGCGATCGTGATGGGGTTCGTGCGAAGTAAACGACAGAACCTGATCGTGTCCGCCATCTTTAGTTCTGTGATCAGCTGTGGCAACGCTGCCCTCGACTGTCTCATCACGGAGATCTTTCCCACCAATCTGAGGTAAGTAACTTTGGCAACACTCTTCTTGTTCTTCTTCGCCTTTTCCTGTGTACAG
>NW_007430637.1:0-467 GCF_000475195.1 Diaphorina citri
TAAAGGATAATAAATCTATTTACTACTCACTACTCCTATAGGATGTGGGTCAATGAAATGAAAACAATATCTTTTTTTTAGGGTGTCCCGCGAACGACTGTACAACGCTTGAGGGTTGATGCAGGACCTAAAGGGCTACCAGAAAAAGCAACATATATACAGGGTGTCCCGCGAACGACTGTACAACGCTTGAGGGTTGATGCAGGACCTAAAGGGCTACCAGAAAAAGCTATCTGGACAGATCCGATTTTCAACAGGGGCGGAGTTATGAAGGATTTTCTGTTTTTCAACATTTTTCATACCTTGTCCTCTTAAAACGCCTTTATCTCTTGAACCAATAAAAATAATAAAAAACTGATTGCACCATTGAAAAGAACACAAAATTTACGAAAAGATAAGATTCCCTGTTTTGGTAAAACCCTCCCTCAAACACAACCAGAGGCTTGAGAAAAAGATTTTTTTGTATC
>NW_007430638.1:0-467 GCF_000475195.1 Diaphorina citri
AGAGGGGGAGGGTATAGAAGGAAGCCAGCTGTTCCGAGAACGAACCTCATCTGATGAGGATAAAGTCCGCCACGGGCGAGAATCGAACCCGAGATCCAGCGCATACAAGGTAGGCGTGATACCCTCCAAGCCAACTGCAGATAATACCAAAATACTTCCCCTTCAAAATAGACAAATCATGCAATACGCTAAACACCAGCCATCACAAACGTGGTTAATAAAATGCATGGCGTGAGGTATCTTGTTCACCTAGAAGGCGTTTTTTCCCGCATTTCCCCTTTGTGCTCGTTGACTTCGTAAACAAAAATATCAGCCCGCGAAATTCAAAATTCGAAAGTGGATTTTTTCTTAGAAATGCGCTGATAACGCAAAAAGTGGGCCAAATTCGATGAAAATGCTGGACAGTAGGCCCACTGTTGGTGCAAAGGCCAATTTTTATCTATGACGAAACCTCAAAAAGGGTTGTG
>NW_007430639.1:0-467 GCF_000475195.1 Diaphorina citri
TTATGGTTCTCTGGACAAAATTTGCACTACCATTTTCGTGATCCTGGTAAAAAGACCTTTAATTTGATATATAGGTCGCAGGGTGTCTACCAGACTGGAAAACCGGGAATTGTCAGGGAATTTCACGGAGACTGGAAAAGTCAGGGAATTGTCAGGGAATTTCTCAAAAAATTGACAAAAATCCAAAAAAGTCTCCAAAATAAACAATACTCGTCTTGTATGTACTTGTAATGAATTTGATGGCACATTCGTTCTTTTTTTGACAAAATTTTTGATGGCAAATTCGAGGGAATCAGGCTGTATGTCGTAAATTATTGGTGTAAAAAAGTGGATATAACTTTCAAATTTTTTTTGATATTGGCTTGTTACAAGCGCATATTTCGTGAACATTCATTCCTAGAACCCTTACATGTACACCGATTGATTTCTCGTGAAAAGTTACATAGGAAAGACTCCTTGGTCATCTT
>NW_007430640.1:0-467 GCF_000475195.1 Diaphorina citri
CATTTATCTTCCGCCTTGTGTTGGTATTGATGAAGCTGCTGCCCTTCAAAAATCTGTGCCGTTGACCATTTCCGGTAAGGATGGTTCGTCCGCCTTTAAAGGTGGTTTCCCACCCCAAGGGCAGAAGAATGCCCTGCTCTACTCGCTCATCCGCTCTTGCGACCGTTGGCACTTAGTAGAGTTTTCTCTTTATTCCGAGAGATGTTCGGTCGCTAGAGCCTCGTTAGTGAGAGCAGGGTGCACCACGTGCAGGTGAGGTTAACATTTGAGCAAGATGTTTATATTGTACCTTGCCCCAGGACACCCCTGTTTATATTGTACCTTGCCCCAGGACACCCCTGTTTATATTGTACCTTGCCCCAGGTTGTACCTTGCCCCAGGACACCCCAAAACATTAGGGTCGTTAATTTAAAATGCATTTTGTAAAAAAAAGTATACCCATAATTAAAATACGTGTAATTTACGAT
>NW_007430641.1:0-467 GCF_000475195.1 Diaphorina citri
ATGAACACTTCTTCAATACGAGGTACGTGTGTGTTTTGGTAATTTTGCACCACAAATTGGAAATTGGTACTTGAAAGGGTATAAGTATAGAGAAGTAGATGTCAATGGATACTTACAATCCAGTTATAGGATACCCAATGACATCAGTAAGTACCTACTTTCCTATATCTGTGGAGCTTTTGTTATTAGGAAGAAAGAAAGATGAAAAGGGTACATAGATTGTTGCCTCAAAAGTAATAATACAGAATAGACAAAATCCAATTTAATATCTATCCAACATTATATCTAGATACTTTTCTTTTCAACGTTTCATCCAATTCGACATTCTGTCACATCCACTATTTTCAATTAGCATACATTATCCCTTCCCTTCTACCTCTGACTATACGAGACGACATAACCCAAGCTACATGTTCCGTATTATATCCCATATCCACAACATATGTTCCGTATCTCAAGTACTCTAC
>NW_007430642.1:0-467 GCF_000475195.1 Diaphorina citri
CCAGAAATCATTTTAATATCAACTCTTCTTCTTCTTCTTCTCCTCCTCCTCCTCCTCCCCCTTCTCTTTTCTCATTCTTTCTTTTCTCCTCTTTTCCCCTCTCCTTGAGGGCTGACTATCATCCTCCTTATTTCTCCTCCTCTTTTCCACACCTTATTCACTTTCTTCTTCTATTCATCCACTTTCCTTCTCCTCCTTCTTCTTTTTCTTTTCCTGCTTCTCTATCTCATTCATATTGACCTCCTCCTATTCTTCCCCCTCCTCCTTGTCCTCCTCCTCTTCTCCCTTCTTCTCTTCCTCCCTCTTATTCTTCTTATCCTCCTTCTCCTCCTCCTTCTCTTCCTCCCCCTCCTATCCATCCACTTTACTCCTCCTCCTTCTTCTCCTCCTTCTCTTCCTCCCCCTCCTATCCATCCACTTTACTCCTCCTCCTCCTCCTTCTCCTCCTCCTCATTCTCATCCATTCT
>NW_007430643.1:0-467 GCF_000475195.1 Diaphorina citri
ATAAAAGGAAGGTGTATATGAAAGAAGAAAGTCCTTCACAGCTATGCTCCTATACCGACATGCACTCATGATATGACGGCATTGAAGGAAATTAAAGTGATGTACAATCTACATAGATATCATGCGTATATATAAAATAAGTATGGGTAAGATATAGATAGGTAGGTACGTACATGAAGGATAAGTAGCTAGTCATCTGATATGAAAGGTAAGTATCAAGTTTAACAGAAAAGTATGTCAAGTGAAGTCGGGGAATTTCTACATAATTATGTCAGACGTCAGACGAACGGTACGGACGGTACCTATACTTTTTTTGCGAGTTTAGCTGGTTAAGCAGGAAGAAATATTCGTAGAATTCTAGGAAATAGGGTCCTTCACTGGAAAAGTGGAAATGTAAAGCGGAAAACGAGTTCGATTCCCGCCGGGGGCGGATTTTATCCAGAACGCATAATGTTCGTCCTCGGAAA
>NW_007430644.1:0-467 GCF_000475195.1 Diaphorina citri
TGAAATTTTGTCTCTTTATGAAAAAGTTTTGGGAATATTTCAAAGCCTATAAAACGAGAAAAAGACTTTGGTCAGTAAGAAAAAAGTATGCAACCTTGAAGGAGCTACTTAAATTTTCTCGAAAAAAATTTCGCCTGCGGCGCTGTCATTTTGTGTTCTATAGAAATGTATTGGGGGAATAACTATACTCGTCTTTTACACGTATTTAATTACATAAAAAACTGACACATGACAAGCTACAGGTTACATACTTACGGAAAAGTTTCGCCTGCGGCCCTGAAGATTACACCTTTGACAAGTCTGATTCTCTTACTATTGTAGACCAAAATCTTCAAAAAATTTCGCCTGCGGCGCCAAATTTTGTGTTTTTGATAACTAAGTTTTTTAACATTAGAGACCAAAATTTTTGCCTGTGGCCATAAAAATTTCAATTTCGTTAATTCTGGTTTCTATAAATTGTAGCTCAC
>NW_007430645.1:0-467 GCF_000475195.1 Diaphorina citri
AAAAAGACGGAAGAACACGCGAAGACCGAAGGATACGAAAACGAAACGTTACACAGATATTACAATTAAAAATATATAGCGAATTTGTCACAAAAACATTAAAAATCCCTAATTTTCGAACACTTTGTTCATAGTTTGGGTGTCGTTTTGTTCGAAAATTAGGGGTTTTTAATGTTTTAACGTTTTTGTGACAAAGTCGGTATATATTTTTAATTGTAATATCTGCGTAACGTTTCGTTTTCGTATCCTTCGGTCTTCTCGTGTTCTTCCGTCTTTTTTCTGTGTACTATTACTGTCTACCGCGGCTGTTCTACTACCTAACCTCTTCTGGGCTTTCAAGATAGCAACGTGTGTCCATGATAAAGTAAATCTAATTAATTGTTAATTGATCCTTTTTTACTTTCCTTATCCTATAGGAAGGAAAGTAATGTAATCGGGTCAAATTTTCGATGGTCAGTTTTTAGTGC
>NW_007430646.1:0-467 GCF_000475195.1 Diaphorina citri
GAAGCTCGAATAGTGAGGTTTCCTGGACTAATAGTACGTACATGGGGTGTAAGGCCACATGATGAGGGTTGACTTGAGATCCGAACGAACCCAAAAACCCGACTGTGGAAATAAAAGTGGAGAAATAACAATGAGAAGTCGTAATTTCTTTGGGGAAACTGAGAGGATTTCCTATCTTTCAAAGGAAAATACGGGAATTAGTTCAACCACTAGGTGGCGTGGTAGCGTCTGTATTAAACTATTGGATATCCAAGATGGCGCATTCCCAACCATCGAAGATCAAGGTTTCAGTTTCTGAAGGTTTCAGAAAATACACACAAGGTTTCAGAAAATACACAGTTACGTTAAAACAGGGGTGACATCCTTGGTGGAATATTCTCGAGTAATTTTCGCTATCGATTGATCGAGGTCCGACATTACTCAAGTACCGAGTAGTATCAACCGATACAAGCAACTTTGATAGACAG
>NW_007430647.1:0-467 GCF_000475195.1 Diaphorina citri
AGTTCACAGAACTACTAGTAATTATTATGTAGATTTCAATAAAAGTACCTGCATGTAGGTATCACATTACCATTTTTTATTTCTATTACTACAGTATAGCGGAGCTATACTAGTAATGAAAGTATTGCAATCGGTCCAAATTTTCAAAAATCGGGAAATGGTTGGAAATATCCGTGTTTTGACCCTGATTCAAAAAAGTGGTTTTTAGCCCATGGTCTGTACGTTACGTACGTACGTACTACAGGTTTAAATGGGAAAAAGTAGAACAAAAAAGTAGTTTTTGTCCCATGGTCTGTACGTATGTATGTACCACAGGTTTAAATGGGAAAAGGTTGTATACAAAATATCTCAAGACCGGTTTGTCTCATGGTCTGTACGTATGTATGTATGTATGTATGTACGTACGTACGTATGTATGTATGTATGTGTGTACTACAGGTTTAAATGGGAAAAGGTGGTATACAAAA
>NW_007430648.1:0-467 GCF_000475195.1 Diaphorina citri
TCAACAATTCTAACGAAATGTATTGATCTTTGAACGATATTTTGTGTGAAATATTGATATTTACCTGCATAATCCAAATTCCAGTAGATCAAACCAAATCAAACAGGTATCTAGGTAAAAAAAATAAAAATAAAATAAAAAAAAGCTCTGCTTTACTGGTAACTCAAGAGTCTAATTTATTTATTTTATTTAATTATATTTTTTCCCCTAGGTTATTATAATATTTGATGAATGCAATTCAAATTTCATTAATGAAGCCATTCAAACAGAAATAAGAAGTCAGGGCGTCTCCACAATGTCCTCTCTCTCCCTCCCTCTCTCTCCTTCTCCCTCTACATACATACAATCTCTCTCTGTCTGTGTCTTTCTATCCTCCTTTCTCTCTTTCTTTTTTTCCTAACATCTGTCTCTGTCTCTCTCTCTCTCTCTCTCTCTCTCTCTCTTTTTTTTTCTCTATGTTTCTCGCT
>NW_007430649.1:0-467 GCF_000475195.1 Diaphorina citri
GATTAGAAGCACCCCATAAACTGTCTGAAGCGCCGTCCCTGATTGTTCGTTTCATGTCGTCTCAAATGTCAAGAAATGGAGCCCATTGCGTGTCACGATCAGGGGTGGAGGGGAGAAGGGGTGAGGATAAGCTTTAAAGGAGTCTCTCGATTTCCCTTTGATACAGATTTGAGGAGATCTTTGAAAAAAGGGCTTCAATAGAATATACAGAGTGCCTATGGAACACAGAACACATTCGACAGAAACACCAGACAGATTGTACCTGGTATACGTTATACGAGACCCTGTTTAGACTACTGCTGGAGTAAAGGACCTTGTTTAGACCTCCTCCTCCTCCTCCTCCTCCTCCTCCTCCTCCTCCTCTTATTCTTCTTCTTCTCCTCCTCCTTCTTCTTCTTCTTCACCTTTTCATTCTTCTTCCTCCTCTTTCTCCTCATGTCCTCTATCGAGACATTTTTATTGTGAAC
>NW_007430650.1:0-467 GCF_000475195.1 Diaphorina citri
ATCCCTGAAAAATATACTTATAGAAGATAATATCCCTTTAAATAAAGAAAATCCCCAAAAAAATCCAATAAAGAACGAAAAAAATCTTTAGGAAAGCACGCTCTCTAGCTAAAAAGAAAAAAAATCTTATTGAGAAAAGAAAATCCCACACCAACGAAAAATAAATCCCTCTTGAAAATAAATCCCACGCCAACGAAAAATACATCCCTCGCCAATGAAAAATAATCCCTCGCCAATGAAAAACCAACCAAGACAGAAAAAAGTCCTAACAGTATAAATGAAATAGGTATATTCTGTTCTGTTTTTCAGATCCTAATTGATATCAGCTAAGTTACAAATTTTCCGTTTTCCCCCACTCCATCGAAAAGTTCATCTCTTATTTAAAAGGCGAAATCCCTTGCCAACAAAATATAAATCCCTTATTGAAAGGAAAAAAATCCCACGCCAACGAAATATTTATCAAAGAT
>NW_007430651.1:0-467 GCF_000475195.1 Diaphorina citri
ATGCATGCTGGGTTCCTACATTTTAGTACTCACCAAACGATAAACTCTACAACCATTTCATCAATTTTCACTAATCCAGGCTGTTCTGCCAGTTGGATTTTGGGCGTTTAAACAATTGACAATAGGAAGTGGCAGCTATAAGGAAAGATTCATAAATAAGCACCTACACTTCTACACACTCTTGCATGTGTTGGAGCACACTGATGGTTTTCTGGGTGTTAAGACTCCAATTTGATGATGGACACAGAGAGATCAATAAGGAGCTTTAACTTTTACCAGAGTCGCAAGCAAACACAGTTATTTGAATAAAACAGCACGTACGGATGACACAACGAACCAACTTTCTATTGAATATTTCCATTGGAAATCGCAAAAGAGGATAAGCAAAACTCGCGCATAGACAGACATACGAAACGTTTTAGAAGATCATGAAAGATAGAAGATAGACCAGCGAGAAAGGAGATGGA
>NW_007430652.1:0-467 GCF_000475195.1 Diaphorina citri
TCGCGAAATCCGCGAACATAATCGCGAAATCCGCGAATATAATCGCGAAATCCGCGAATATAATCGCGAAAAAAAAAAACATAATCGCCAAATCCGCGAACATAATCGCGAAATCCGCGAACATAATCGCCAAATCCGCGAACATAATCGCCAAATCCGCGAACAAAATCGCCAAATCCGCGACCATAATCGCCAAATCCGCGAACAAGATCGCGAAATCCGCGAGCATAATCGCAAAATCCGCGAACAAAATTGCCAAATCCGCGAACATAATCACGAAATCCGCGAACATAATCGCGAAATCCGCGAACATAAATGTCGATTCGGGACGCGAATCCGCGAACATAATTGCCAAATCCGCGAACATAATCGCCAAATCCGCGAACAAGATCGCGAAATCCGCGACCATAATCGCCAAATCCGCGAACAAAATCGCGAAATCCGCGAACATAATCGCGAAATCCGCG
>NW_007430653.1:0-467 GCF_000475195.1 Diaphorina citri
ATTTTAAAGCATTGCACGCCGCCAATGCAGTGAAGCAGAAGTGAGATTAGAGGAAAGAAGAGTGCAATGAGGGGAAAGAAAGGTAGGTGGCACGCCGCCAATGCAGTGAAGCAGAAGTAATATTAGAGGAAAGAGGAGTGCAATGAGGGGAAAGAAAGTAGTTACTATGAAGTGGATAAAAGGCGGGGTACAAAATTGATTTCTAATCTTTTTTGGGGTGGGATGGATTTTTGTTTATTTTTTGTGGGCACTTGTACATAAAGTATATAAACTATAAAAATAATAGCAAAGTAGATACATATAAACGTATAAAATGTAACTAAACTAATTTAATATTTTCAATATTTGTAAGAAGGTAATTTTTCAGTTCTGAGTAGCTGTTTAGTTGATTAAACATATTCATGCTATTTAGAAAAGTAGGTACAAAATATTCAGGTGTTTTCTTACCATAATTTGAGTTTACTTTA
>NW_007430654.1:0-467 GCF_000475195.1 Diaphorina citri
AAATCCAGAAATTAATAGATTTTTTTTTTTTTCAATAAAAATTATTTTATTACGTTTTTTGCTTTGTAAGGTTGTCACCCTTTTGATAAAACTTCACGGAGGTGAATAACCACTGCATTCTGGTTTGGTGTGACCTAGGCGTGTGACACTATTTCTCAAGTGCGCGTTAAAATTTATTACTCCACACCAGCCGAGTTAGCTTGGTTGGTAGAGCGTCTGCCTTGTAAGCGCCAGGCCGCGGGTTGGATTCCTTTGCGGATTTTATCTTGAACGGATAATATTCGCCCTAGGAATTAGTCTTCCTTCTCTCTTCGCTTTCGGAGCGATAAGACTCTAGCTGCCCTAGCAGTTACGGGTTCGATAATCGATACACTTCCTTATATATGAAACCACTTTAAAAAAATATATAATTATAATTATGACCTACATACCTACCTTCCCAGGCCCGTATGCAAAATTTCAGTGAG
>NW_007430655.1:0-467 GCF_000475195.1 Diaphorina citri
ATTGCCTCAAATCAAGGTACCTACTGTCTTTGGTCCTTGTCCCAGCATCACAAGAACAATAATTGAGGATTTTGTAAGCAATGTAAATCCTTACAAAATCCCCAATTCTAAAATTTGAAGTAATAACTTTGTAATAAAAAAATAAAATACAAATTTAAATAAATTGAAGGGATTTGACCAAAAGGTGAGATTAAATTTGACCTTAAAAGCATTCTCTTCCACCCAACCCTAGTAACCCTTAAAGTTATTCAGTTGTCCATTCACCTTCTGACTCAAAATTTCTGAGACAGACTAGCAAAGATAGGGAGACGAAATATAATATGTAAATAACTAGATGGATATAAATTCCCGAGAGATTTTATGAATGGCAATCTCGTTGATGAAGGCACTAACCGATAAATCACTTCATTTTCACTCGTCATAAAATTCAAAGCGAAACCCATCATATTTATATCTTAAGAATGACA
>NW_007430656.1:0-467 GCF_000475195.1 Diaphorina citri
AATATTGGGAGTCAGGTGGGAGTTTAGGAATTGATCACTCGGTATAAATCAAAATAATTATTATACTGGGTCATTCGTTAAAAATGATAATACCTCTTACTACAGGATGGTAGTGAGGACAAAATGTACGCTTATGTAGCCAAAAAAATACATAAATAGTACAGTTTTCTGAATGGTTTCATCTCCTCAGATTAGAATAAAGATTGAATTCCATTAAAATAAAGATTGAATAAAGTTCAAAGTGACGTTCATGTATATTCAATCTGAAATGCTGAGATCTCTGTTTTCTCCTGATTTTGAGTAACATTGAACGGAATTTCCAGACCAAGTTACTTGAAAGACAATTGGATAGACACCTATTTCAGCCATTTTTCGGTCCTGCCTGCTTCGGTGGTGTAGTGGTCAAGGCACTCACCTAGTAAACAGGAGGGCGTGGGTTCAATCCCAGCCGAGGTATGGAACTTTAT
>NW_007430657.1:0-467 GCF_000475195.1 Diaphorina citri
TCACCAAGTGCTTTTCTTAAGCTTGGTGAGCGTGGGCTGGCTACTTGTGTGAGAAATTTTTCTTTTTCAAGGCATTCCAGTTTTGAATTTCTCCTCAATTTGTATTACCCTTTTGGTTCTCGTGACTTGTAGGTTCCAAGCACTCCCTGTAAATTCCATTACTCTCCTTTGAAAATGTGGTAATCGGTAGCCGGAATTTGGTCCACTTTCAGGTTTTTCGTGCATTTTAAAATCGGTATACAAACGTAGTCGTCTAGTGTTGAAATTATTTTCTTTTGTTTTTTTGTTCATGTGTGAAATAACACAGGTTGTGTTTTGGTTGGTTGACTACTTTAAACTTACTTTGAGTAGTGGGCTTGACAAGGTATCAAATTTGCCCTGGTGAATTTTTTGACAAAATTGGGTTTTTTCACACATGGTCAAAAAATCCCTCCTACCCTTGATTTTCTTAATCTTGGATCAATCAA
>NW_007430658.1:0-467 GCF_000475195.1 Diaphorina citri
TATTTCAACCTCCTCAGTTTCTCTAAAATTCACCTGCAGCAGCTCTAGAAAGTCCGCACAATCAGGTTTATTCCAGAGTAAAGCTGTGAGTCCATATATTATCCCATTAAGAGGATACCAAGAGGTGCCATCTAGGCCAGAGAGTTAGCTCTGGGGTCTAATGAGGGATATTCAGGTACATAATTATGTCGTTGTACCCTACTTCCTGAGACGGACTTGACCATAGTCCCATTCAGGTACCCTCAAAAGAGCCAGTGTTATTGTCTGTGACCTGACAGGGCTGGTTTTGTCTCAGTTTTACGTCCTCCAGAGAGACGGGGTTTAGGGTACTACTTATAATTCAGTAGTCAGCTCCCATGGCGTAGTGGTCACTGCGCTCGCCTTGCACGCGGGAGACCCGAGTTCGATTCCCGGCGGTGTCAAGAAATTTGTATCATCCAAATGATTGATTCCGTGACTGGCTGTTG
>NW_007430659.1:0-467 GCF_000475195.1 Diaphorina citri
ATCTGAGGTGCCTTCTGGGTTATCTTTTTTGGGCGAATAAACTTGAGTACAAAAGCCCTAAAAAATAATAACGTTGCAATCCTTCTAGATTCTGGATGATCTAGACAGGTAGATCAAGAACCATCAAATTTATGATGTAGTTTTCGTTGAGGTACCTTGCCATATTAGCGAAAAGCTAATATGTATGTCACTCCATTTCTCAATAAGATCACTATTGTAGAGAGACTTTTTTTTATCATTTACGTTTTTGTGGCTCTTTGCTCCTAGTAATATTGACTTTCTTCAATACATCTTGGATTTTTTTGTTGTTGTTTGAGAGAGCAGAACAAAACCTATTCAGAAGTAGAAACTCTATTAGAGTTCTCTTATGTTATTTTTTACTATTGCGAATATGGGACATCTGAGGTGCCTTCTGGGTTATCTTTTTTGGGCGAATAAACTTGAGTACAAAAGCCCTAAAAAATAAT
>NW_007430660.1:0-467 GCF_000475195.1 Diaphorina citri
GCGAGAAGAGACACAATACTTCCCATTTAGGTGCTGGGTCAACACGAGAACACCAGAAAGTAACCCGTTGAAATATAAATTTGCAATCGAAAAACGAGTACAAATTTTTGTCGATGGTGCTGGGATTCGAACCCGGAACCTTCTGCATGGCAAGCAAGCGCGTTACCACTGGACCAACCGTGCCCCCGTGGTCTGTTCGTTTACTTCGTTTGTTCTGCGTTAAATCTTGAATCTTGAACAATTTGTTCGATTTTGATGAAACATGCTAGAAGTGTTCTACTTACACCTCAAGCCAGTTGTCCCGTTGGATTTTGGAGTCGATTGGGGCTGTCGATTGACCCTAAAGGTGACGTTCCGATCCTAGCTGCCGGGCAGCGCGACCCGGCAGCGCGACCGCTGCCTACTGCTTCCTATGTATTCTTATGAAGTACTTTCCGAACCAAGCTGCCGGGTCGCGCTGCCCAGTC
>NW_007430661.1:0-467 GCF_000475195.1 Diaphorina citri
TGGCAAGGTAAGAGACTTGGAAATTCGACAGTGTTCTTCCTTTCCTCTTCTACTCTCATTCCTTCCTCTTTCATCCTTCCTTTTTACCTTCTCTTTCTTCTTCTTCTTTCCTCTTCCTTCTGCTCCCTTCTTCCCATACTATTTCTCTTTCTCCTCCTTCCCTCTTCCAATATTATTTCTCTCTTCCTCCCTTCTCCTTCCTCTTTCATCTCTCCTTTTTATCCTTCTTTCCTCTTTCTTCTTCTTTCCTCTTTCTTCTTCTTCCCTCTTCCTTCTGCTCCCCATTCTTCTGCTCCCTTCTTCCCATACTATTTCTCTCTTCCTTCTTCTTCTTCCCTTCTTTTCCCTTTTTTCTCCTCTTTCCCTCCTTTTCCCCTCGACCTCTCCTTCTTTCCTCTACCCCTCTTTCTTCCTCTCCTCCTTCCTACCCTTTTCCTCTTCTTTCTCTTGCTTCCTTATCCTTCATC
>NW_007430662.1:0-467 GCF_000475195.1 Diaphorina citri
GCATTTTTATTGTCCAGCGATTTTTTTTTCACTGCTCACTGCCCTGATTTTTTGCCGCTCTTTGTTTTGCATGGTTTACGTGTCCCTAAGTAACTAAAATGTCTAACCTAGTTGTTTGGTTTCATTTGCATATCTCTGTTATGGGAGCTGCATCTCGGATAATTAGGTCCTCAATTTCCTGAAGCTACAGTGGCTGCGTTACTGTGGTTGACCAACTCCCAGATCGACTCTCTCTTGTTGACGCTATTCAGAGCCATTTTTTCACACTGCTCATGCATTTGCTCTTGAGTAGAAGCAGAAACTCAAAGTGTCTTTTCCTCTTTTCAGCGATCTCTCAGCACTTTCAGAAATATCCTCATTTTGAAATGTGATGTCTATTTCACTAAATAAATAAAAAAAATCTGGTGTGAACATCACACGACTTTCCTTATCCTATTGAATGATGCTTATTTTTATGTTCTATAGTA
>NW_007430663.1:0-467 GCF_000475195.1 Diaphorina citri
CAGCCTTTTGAAATAATTTTTTGCTGTTTTGACTTCAGATTTGGATTTTTGAGGACTTTTTACGTAGGAATCATGCTAAATGTTTCCCCAAATGCATAGCCACTATTTGTGTACTTTTCTTTAAAAAAAATCTTTGTTCTTAAAGTTTTGTACCTGTTTTTCCCTAAAAATGGTTAAAATATGGCAATATAAGGCTTTTTAGGCCTTTTATGGCATTTTCCCAAATTTTATTAAAATATGACAAAATAGAATGGCGCCATGGCAATATGGCATTTGAACTTCCTTGTTTATAAGACAATGTTTTTATTGTAGCTAGAACCTTATGACACTGAGCTCAATAAATCATAAATAACTTATGGCAAGCAGATAAGTGGTGTAAAATTCAATGGAATAAGTTTTGTCAACTTATTTTTGTACACACACTTGGTAAAATAATTCAACCATAAAAAAAAACCTTTTTCAAATTA
>NW_007430664.1:0-467 GCF_000475195.1 Diaphorina citri
GACTTTCCTAACGATGGACGTGGTAGATAAAATGACTGACATCTGTGCTTTCTTGATGATAGCTGAAGGATTTTTGATATTCAACTTCTTTATATTGATTTTATCATTATTATTATTATTAAGGCAATTTCACTCTTTATCGAGGTTAATATCTACAGTAATACTCTGTAATACATAGGTTTACAAAACAATATGAATAAATGATGGCCACACAAGTTTAGTTCATGTTGAGACATTTTCTGATGATGGATGTTATTATTATTATTATTATTATTATTAGCGGTTCAACGTCATCATACAACTCCTAAGGTCCTTATAGTGACGGCGATTGTTTTACCCACCATATCATTCAGTAAAACTTTGGGGTCAATTTTATAACGGATTGATACATTGATAGGAGTTTTATGTCATTGTATAAGGCTTTTAGAAACGGGTGCTTTACCCTTGATTCGGTGACAAGCCGCTCG
>NW_007430665.1:0-467 GCF_000475195.1 Diaphorina citri
TTTAATCTTTGAAACAAAATGAAGTTAAAAAGTACTTCTTGGTAAACGTATCTATCTAATAAAATAATATCTACTTAAAAGTTCAGACGTACAAGATTTGGAGACTCCCACACACAGTATTCTTTTTAAAAAACAAATGAATCCCATGATTTTTTTTACAACAATTTTTTTACTGGGGGGGGGTGAATACCTGCGGCCCGCCAATGTTCAACAAATATCAAAAATGGCCCTCTATACATTTTGAGTTTGACATGCCTGGTCTAAATACTATGTAGAGTAGACAGGCAGTACTTACCTAAGTTACAAAATTTATGTAAGAACCATACAGGACAAACTTGAGGAGGCAAACTCTCAACCAATACTAAAAGAAGTTCCAACTTACCCATCAAATACTCAGTGAATCCATGTCTAGAACTCCTATAGACCAGAACGACACCGTCTTTGTCCAAATTCGTAATGTACATGGA
>NW_007430666.1:0-467 GCF_000475195.1 Diaphorina citri
TTGAAAGAAAAAGTTACATTTGTAACCAACCTGTCTGTTAAAAAAAAAAAAAAGTTTGAGAACGTGAACGTCCACCCCGCCAAATCAAAATTTGTCCGTTTAAAATCATCCAATTTACCTAAGTTTTTTCTTTAGTATTTGACTCTATTCCACCCTAAGTTTCTGAAGAAAAAAGAAGTCCCTTCTGATTAATAAAAGAACTTCCTACGCATAACTTGTGTGTTGTGTGCAGTTTTTTTATTGTAATAAAAAATGCTTTCCCTATTTTTCCACTTTTAGAAAGTATTACCTCTGTGTTAATCTCGAGAAGCTTACGTACTTTTTACGTTCATATGTAATTTACGGTAATTACAGGACAGGACGCCCCTGCGAACTGTGAAGCCCCCCTTCTTACCCCTGAATCTCCCACCTAACCCGACGTGCGACGTGGTAAAAACTTATAATTATCATATAAATTACACCAGAAA
>NW_007430667.1:0-467 GCF_000475195.1 Diaphorina citri
AGAGTTATTTTCGGAATTATAATTATTATCTATATGCATAAATGTAGGTTTCGCATGCAAATACAATAATACATACCTACCTAATTAAACATATTGTGGTACTTAGGTCATATTAACAATAGTCCGTCCACTATACCTTTTATTAGTACTATTGTAATTTAATAAAGGAAGGACGGACTAAAAATGTACCCACCTTCCTACCTACATACCTCGTTGTGGTGTTAAAACCTATTAGGTACATACTTATATGATTGTGTAGCAGACAAAAATAATTCCTTTGAATACCTACATTTTGGTCGAGGTCCTTAGGTGGGAGTTTTCAGACCCATTTGGACAGCATAACCAGGGTAAATTTCAACTTTTAGAATACTCTTAATTTCTTACGATCCGATTTCATCTCAATTCCCTAATTTAGCCAGCCTAGTTAGCTTAGTTGGTAGTGCGTCTGCCTTGTAAGCGCTAGGCCG
>NW_007430668.1:0-467 GCF_000475195.1 Diaphorina citri
AATACTTATTCATTCAAGGATATTATAGCCACAACAGGATGTATGGAAATTTGTTAATGGGCTTTGTGTAATGTACGTCTACGTAGGTAGCACCTACAGGGCATTATGCCATCTCTCTATGTATATTTGTCTATTTATCGATTTATCCTCTACTGAACTGGCACTAAACGATTCATGTCATTGACTTGCCCTCTCGCATATTAAATCATCCATCATCGTCCATTGCTGACACCATTTCCTGAAATTCGATGAATTGTTGATTGAATAACTAAATGCCGTTTCTTTGTGTTATTATATCACAACTTTGGTGCTCCTTGCAGCATTGTAGGATTTTCCAAATATCTCAAAACCCAAGTTTACCTACCATGCTGGCACTGGTCGCTATGCGCATCCTAAATATATACAGCCCCTTGTGTAACTGACTCACTGACTGACTGACTGACTCACTCACTCATACTAATTCTAAC
>NW_007430669.1:0-467 GCF_000475195.1 Diaphorina citri
CCGCATACCTATATTCAAACGCTCTGCACCATTATTAATATTATTATGTAGGTTACATCAGTTTCCTCTTACACAATTGTTAGACAGGGCGATAAAAACAATGTGCGACGGCAAAACGGTTCAAGTTTCAAAGCCATTTTTTTTCGGATGTTTTTTACAATACGTACAAGTACAAAAAACTTTGGATATTATAAAAACAATTATATTATGTAGCTTTAGTCTTGACACTAGGTAAAGGTAACACTCGGGAATTATATGATAGTGGGGAAAAAAGTAAAAAAACTGGATAGCTTCACAACAATGAAATTCCGCGGCTTTATACACCCTGTATTAATGTCATGCTCCATCACATGGCTCTCTCTCTCTCTCTCTCTCCCTCTTTCTCTCTCTCTCTCTCTATTGCCGTCTGTTTCATAATAATCTGAAAACTGTTTCAATATAAAATGAATAATAATAAACCCGTCCGA
>NW_007430670.1:0-467 GCF_000475195.1 Diaphorina citri
TCTCGATCTGTATGGCACATAGGATTTAACCGTATTTCGAGTTATACATATTATGGTTCAAATTTCAAGTCTCTACGACCAATGCTCCTATGAGTAAAAAAAGAATTACCTCGGATGCCCAAGGAGTCATTTTGACTCCTTAAAGGTTTTAGAGCCTCAAAGGTCGCCAGTTTACATTTTTTGAGCAACAAAACATAATATTAAATACCTACATGTATTTTTTTTTACTGAGAAATCGATTGGTGCTACTTTCAGAACAATCCAACACACAGTTTAGGAGTTATGGGTTCGAGACTCTGCAAAGTCAAGAAAATTTACTGTTTTTATACTAGGCATTAAAAACTTTCCCTTGTAGCTACTGGAATCATCAAATAGTCGATCTTATGTGATTTTTCATGCTGAATCGAATGGTACTCCTCGCGGGCATTATAGGTATGACAAAAGTCCGGGCATTCTAGTGTTAAAAA
>NW_007430671.1:0-467 GCF_000475195.1 Diaphorina citri
GTCCCGAAATCGAAGAGAGAAGGAAGACAGGACAGGAGAAAGCCAGCTGTTCCGAGAACGAACATCACAAAGTCCGCTCCGTGGGGGAATCTAATCCGCGGCCTAGCGCTCAAGGCAGACACGCTACCAACCAAGCTAACTAGACTGGCCTAGTATGTTCTTAAATCTATCAATTCTAGAGTCTAATCTATACTATTTTATCCCTCCAATGTAAGTCCGTACAGTTTTGACGTGTCTCCGTGCGCGACAGAGCGTGACACTCCGGGTGTGACGCACGACTCAGTCCCCATTGGCGCGATACCCCTTCTGGTCACATGTTCCTATCTATTCTCTGTTGCGCGCAATCATGTGCTAACAAATATTCTATTTCTCTTTCCCCTTCCAGTCTAAGTCCGTACAGTTTCGACGTGTCTCCGTGCGCGACAGAGCGCGACACTCCGGGCGTCACGCACGATTCAGTCCCCATC
>NW_007430672.1:0-467 GCF_000475195.1 Diaphorina citri
CAATAGCTTTAAACTATAGTTTGTAAACCTTGGGTGTGAGTGTGATAAACAAAATAAAACGTATCCACCATACTGTACCTTGTAGTCATGATCATGAATAATTGAATACATAGGGGAGACTTGGGGGTGGGTACAATAGGTAGTAACAGAGTGGTGGAGAGAAAGAGAGGAACAGACTTGAGTCTAGACTTATACCTATAAAAAGCTAAGGAAAGTGAAAGAACGAAAGAGAGAGAGAGAAACAGGCTGAGAACAAAATGGTTGGTGAGAAGAAAAACAAAACAGGTATAGATACCTACATATGTAAATGTACATAGTTGTTGAATAAAGAAGATTTTGGGAAGGAAAGGCAAAACTGTCTCAAAAGGGAAAACAAGATAAGGAGCCCTAGAATAGACAGTTTTTTAGCCGGGGTCGAATTTGAGCTTTGTGAAACTCTTTGATACGTTTTCGGTGGAATGGAAGGG
>NW_007430673.1:0-467 GCF_000475195.1 Diaphorina citri
GGTGTCAAAGTCTATCACGGAACAACACAAGAAGAATCGGAAGAAGATCAATCAGAGGAAGAAGTTCCAGAACATGATGAGTCAGAGGAAGAAGGAGATGATGAAGAACCTAATCCTGAGTATGATGAAGATATTGACTACACGAAGTTCTTTCCAGACAAGCCAAAAAAGCCCGAACTGGGACATATTGTAGAACCATTTGACCTTTCTCAATTTTTCAGAGACGTAGATGCAGGCAAATACAATAGAAATAGCAAATACAAAGGTGATCCTAGTGAAAGTCAAAGTGTGAATTTAAACGTTTTGTCAAACGCAAATTTAACGTTCCCTGATTTTTTTGATGCGTCCGCTACAAATACTTTCGAGGAAATTGTGGAAAAAGAAACAGACAGACATGTTGGTCCAGCAATGACAAAAGATTTCGATAGGTTAGTTGAAGACATTGACTTCGATATAGACATGCACGA
>NW_007430674.1:0-467 GCF_000475195.1 Diaphorina citri
CAGGTAAAGTTGGTAAAGTTATCGAAGCGAAGAGGGTTTCCATGTGCAACTTATAAGGAGATAATATACGAGTGCTACTTATATCGGGGTACACCGTTACAAAATGCATCATAGATTTCAATCGGAATAAACTTTGGTTAGCAAGATGAGTGGTAAACAGGGTTCACATTTCCACACTGCTATTTGAAATGTCGGACGATACCTAATGTTGTACAGCTATTCCAACTTGCAACATAAGTGTGAACTTTGGAACCTGCTTTAGAGGAATGGAAATTACAGAGACTCGGTGACACAATAGAGTAGTGGAAGCTAGAAAGACACTGTAAACGTAAGGTATTATTACAAGGCAGTATACATACGCGTTGTATACGCCGCTGATGATTTTACTCGATTCTAATATCAAAACAGAAGCAATCTCTGTTCTGAATAAAATACAGAGTGTATCTTAACCCATGAACTAACACACA
>NW_007430675.1:0-467 GCF_000475195.1 Diaphorina citri
TATATCTCTATCACCACCCTGTACTTCTCCCTTGACGAAAAGAATGTTGCCACTCTTGGGTTGAGGAGCTGTGGAAAACAAAATATATGACATAGAAGGGTACTCGTTCAGAAGTCAAGTCAATGGAAAATTGCTACAAAAAGGAGCTATCAGGAAGAATACAAGGTGAGAACTGAACATCTAATCGAATATGAATTAGCGACCAGTGGCGGCATGATTAGGATTGAATTTTTCGAGTTTGTTTGAGTGTCTTTTTTGAGCTTTACTAGACACGTATTAGACACGTATTTCAACTGCTATAGTCCTCTCGAGATTTATAAAAATTAATACCGTCTTGCATTATTTCAATTCTTACCAAACGACATCTCAGCTGCTTTGGCTTCGAGTAGTCTCATACCGTCCTTGGCACCAGGTGCCAGATCAGCCACTGTACCTCCTGCACTGGGACCTCCGGATAACATTTGAGC
>NW_007430676.1:0-467 GCF_000475195.1 Diaphorina citri
GAGAGAGAGAGAGAGAGAAAACAGGGAGGGAGGGAGAGAGATGACACTCATTCTATCACTCTCTTCGTGTCTAGTCAGGTATGACAAAGAAGGAAGGCGTGAGAGAGAGAGAGGGGATGATACAGTGATACTTTATGTTTAGTCAGGACTCAGGCCAGCCAGGTTGCAAAGGCAATTATGTTCGCGAATCCGCGAACATAATTGCCAAATCCGCGAACATAATCGCAAAATCCGCGAACAAAATCGCCAAATCCGCGAACATAATCGCGAAATCCGCGAGCATAATCGCAAAATCCGCGAACAAAATCGCGAAATCCGCGAACATAATCGCCAAATCCGTGAACAAAATTGCCAAATCCGCGACCATAATCGCCAAATCCGCGAACAATATCGCGAAATCCGCGAACAAAATCGCGAAATCCGCGAACATAATCGCGAAATCCGCGAACATAATCGCGAAATCCGCG
>NW_007430677.1:0-467 GCF_000475195.1 Diaphorina citri
AGCGCGACAGTGCTCCGTCCCGCCAAGTCAATTTGAAAGTTACAGTCATAAAACATACCTCCATCTATTTATTTTTTTATCTATCTTCATGCTAGTATCTCCATTATGTTCCCATGTTGCCAGGTCTACCCCCGTGTGAACCTCTGGTCATTCCCGAGCTCATCATGAACCAAGGCTCAGGTGCTGTCAATGTCCAGTCCATCTACCGTAACATCACCATATTTGGGCCGAGTGCCTATCTGGTGAAAGCCGTCCGGTTAGATTTGGATAAGAAGAGGATTCGGGTGAAAATCGAGTTGCCCCGACTGCAACTGAATGCGGACTATGTCATCAATGGACGCATCCTCATGATGCCGATATCAGGTAATTGGACGAAGTCTCAAGCTTTAGACGATTTTGCATTAATTGAGGCACTAAGAGGCAGAGTGGACTAAGTGAAAAAAACCCGTTTTGAGAAAAATGGAGTC
>NW_007430678.1:0-467 GCF_000475195.1 Diaphorina citri
TTTCCTCTCTCCTCCCTTCTCTCTCTCTCTCTCTCTCTCTCTCTCTCTCTCTCTCTCCCAAATATCTTTCTCCCTCTCCAAGATAACTTCCTCCCTCCCAAAAATGACTTTTTTGTAAAATTTGAACAACAAAATCAAACGAGGTTTTTCGATTCCTGTTGAGCTGAATTTTATCCCAAACAGATAGGGCTCGTTCTTGAGATCAGCTGGCTTTCTTTCTATTTTATTAGGAGTTGGATCAGTTATAGTTCCTTCTATCAAAAAATAAAAATCGTAGAGGGAAAACTGGGAGCTCAATGCATTTGTTCAGTTAACCCTTCTGTCAAAAACATACCAGACAGAAGGGTTAAAACTTATTAAAATGAAAAATACTTAGATGTACCTAAACATATCCTAAATATATACAGCCCCTTGTGTAACTGACTGACTGACTGACTGACTGACTCACTCACTCACTCACTCATACT
>NW_007430679.1:0-467 GCF_000475195.1 Diaphorina citri
AGTGGGTAATGGGAGAGAGTGGGTAATGTGGGAGAGATGGGAAGTAAAAGTGGGAAGGAGAAGAGTCTTTTGGGACCGGTGCGGTGTTGGAGAATGAGGTAGGGATTTAGTTCGAGCACAAACTTAATTTACAGCAGTTTGCTAATGTTTTTATTTATTTATGTATATGTTTTTATTATTATTAGGATTTTACTTTTTTTTTACTTCACTGATGGTATGAATTGCAAAAGTAAGATCGGATTTCAAGGTATGAGTACGGATAACTATCACTAATTCCTAGAGGGCCTTCCTATAATACCCGCCACTTAAGCTGAGAGTCTGTGGTTCGTCAGACAGTCTGGACGTGTCAGGCGGAAAAAGCTTGAGACCTAGGTTTATCAGACCTTCTGAAGACCATTTCCCTGCGTTGTTCGTACTTAGCTTACCTACCACTAGCAACTTGCTACTGATCAAACTTGCAGAAATGA
>NW_007430680.1:0-467 GCF_000475195.1 Diaphorina citri
CCGTTCCGAGAACAAACATCATCCCATCAGGATAAAATCCGCCCCTGGCGGGAATCGAACCCGTGGCCTAGCGCTTACAAGGCAGACGCGCCACCAACCAAGTTAACTAGGCTGGCAAACATCTTTAATAGCCTGATAAACGCTATTGATAAACCGAACCAAAGTCCCATAAATATTCTTATCGTTCAAAAACGAAGAGAAGAGGACAGAATAGGAGAAAGCAGCCGTCCCGAGACCGATCCTCATCTGTTCCGAACGGGAATCGAACCCGCGACCTAGCGCTTACAAGGCAGACACGTTACACGCCAGGCTAACTAGGCTGGAAATTCACTACTTATATCGCGACTTTACGGCTCTCGTTATTTTAATCTCGTTATTTTAAAATACGGCTCTCGTTATTTTAATCTTAATTTAGATATAGCGCCCAGACAACGGAGTCTTTAATCTACCACTGCTTCTACTCGACA
>NW_007430681.1:0-467 GCF_000475195.1 Diaphorina citri
AGAGAAGAGAGTCTCAACAGAAGGTTGGGGAAAGCATTGTTGTAAAATGTTTCAATGAAAGTCATCATAATACAAGTTAGTTTACTTTCTAACACAGTGCTGTAGTAATGTTGTAAGTTGGTAGTATGTACGTAAGTATCCTTTTGTTAGAGTACGGGTATGTCGATTTTGCCTGTATTCTATCTTCAATTTGCAATGTTTTGTACCAATAATGAAAAGTAGACCCATCACTCCAAATTGACAAAATTTTAATTTTTCGAGTAGAAACCTAAACGTAAAGGATACCAAGTACTTAGTGATGACTGCAAAACATCTTGATTGAAATTCCACGGAAGGAATTTTGCAAGAAAGTTCAGACAATCAACTTGACCTAATAATTGTTCCTAATTAATAAGACCCTTCAAGTTCAAAGCACTTCCCCACTTTTGGAAAGACAGCTTCGCCACTGTTCGTATAGCTAATTAAAT
>NW_007430682.1:0-467 GCF_000475195.1 Diaphorina citri
TTTTAGAACTGTCCGACTTACAGTTGAGAAGTTTAATGTAATAGAAAGTCGTGTGATGTTCACACCAGATTTTTTTTGACAGGGTGGTTTGAGTGGGAGTGAAAAGTTTTTTTTCGTAAATATTTGAAACGTTTGAGACTCGGAAAGTTTGCTGAAGAGATTATTTTGTAAGACGTGTGGTCTGATATTTGACATCTCCACTAATATTTAAGTAGGTATCTCTGTTATTCTGACATCTCCACTAATATTTAGGTAGGTATCTCTGTTATTCTGACATCTCCACTAATATTTAGGTAAGTATCTCTGTTATTCTGGCATCTCCACCAATAGAGGTGTAGAAAATCAAGTTCAGGACCAAAATACCTCACAGAGTACTACAAATTACCTTTGAAATTCAAATTTAATACACACTATAATAAATTAATTCTCTGAATCCCATTTGAAGATGTTAAATAATTTGTTGATTT
>NW_007430683.1:0-467 GCF_000475195.1 Diaphorina citri
CAAAAGAGGGAAGGAGGTGACGGTAGTTTTACCTTCCATTCGGTAACAAGCTGCCTCGCCTCCTCATTTATTAACCTTAAAGAGCGAATGATCGTTCGATTCCCGTCCGGGGCAGAAAAAGTTCTTCTTCGGAACGGCTGGCTTTCTCCTATTATGTCTTCCTTCCCTCTTCGCTTTCGGGTAGCAGTTACAGTTCCCTCAATCAACCTTCCTTTTGTTTTGGGTGAGTAGATTTCGCTGATGAATAACAAAATGTATTGGTAGTTGGGTAGGTAGCATTATATTGAGAAGTTTTTTTCCTTACTAAAATATTCTAAACCGTGGCGAAGCACGGGCACAACAGCTATAGTATTGAATAAGTGTAGCATATTATTATGTATATTGAATAGGTAACATTTATATTGAATAGGTAACGATCTATGTAGCTACGAGCAATAAAACACAGCGTATGCTTTCATACATTGTCA
>NW_007430684.1:0-467 GCF_000475195.1 Diaphorina citri
GACAGACAGACACACAGACAGACAGACGGACAGACAGACAGACACACACACGGACCAATGGCTGAAACTTTGGATTTAAGCTCTAGGGACTGACCATCGAAATTTTGACCCGATTACATTACTTTCCTTCCTACAGGATAAGGAAAGTAAAAACAGTAAGACGGGTGTTTCAGTGACACGGAAAAACATGGAGTCAGATGTTTCAATGAAATAGAGAGCCAGGTTCCGGCCTCCTTCGTTTGAGGTAGCCACTCACACCGCGCTCAGACTCTCTGATAGACCTCGGCGGAAAAAGCCTCCGACTTCTAGGTCTCTTGGACAGTCTAACTATAATAACTGATCTTTAATGAGACTTCAGACCGCCTGAGGGACGTAGCAGTCGGGATGGTTCTACCTAGGCTTGCCAAACGTCCCGAATTGGCCGGGACAGTCCCGAATTTCAGGGGGTGTCCCGGCGTCCCGTTCAG
>NW_007430685.1:0-467 GCF_000475195.1 Diaphorina citri
AACTTCAAACCTATGGTCAAAATGTAGGAGAATCCTCCCCTCAACCCCCTACATTTCCCTTGACCCCCTACATGGTTTCTGGTAGTAGGGGGTCAAGGGGAGGTTTCTTCAGACCTAGATTTTTGTCAGAGCTCATTCTCTCTTCTGCTTTCAGACTGGAAGGTCTCTCTGCTCCCTCTCTCCTCTCTGTGATATCTCCGAATATTTCAACATGATTTTTTCAACAAGAGTTTCCATTAGAGTATTTAAGATGACCAAGGAGTCTTTCCTATGTAACTTTTCACGAGAAATCGATCGGTGTACATGTAAGGGTTCTAGGAATGATGGTTCACGAAATATGCGCTTGTAACAAGCCAATATCAAAATTTTTTGAAAGTTATATCTACTTATTTTACACCAATAATTTGCGAGATACAGCCTGATTTCCTCGAATTTGCCATCAAAAATTTTGTCAAAAGAGAACGAAT
>NW_007430686.1:0-467 GCF_000475195.1 Diaphorina citri
CATTTGGTGATGTGAAAAAGGAAGACAGGATAGGAGAAACTCTGTCGTTTCGAAAGCGAACATTGTCCGTTCAGGATGAAATCTGCCCCAGGAGGGGATGAAACCCGCGACCAAGCGCTTAGGAAGTAGACGCTCTACTCTCCAAGCCAACTAGACTGGCACTTCGTGTAAGGTCTTTCCAGAGGGAGGTTGGCGCGCTTGATCTTTGAAAGCAAAGAGAACCCGAGAGAAAGAGGTTTGTAGCTGCCAAGGTTTTATCGTCCCGAAATCGAAGAGAGAAGGAAAACAGGTAAACAGGATAGGAGAAAGCTAGGCGTTCCGAGAACATCATTTGTAAACCCGGACAAGCTAGTACCTCAAGGTACCTCTGTTCACAATCCGACTAGGGTTTTTTTCATAATTTTATTTACCCACATTACACTGGCGTCTAGGTTTCAGCTGGGATTGCAGAGCTCTCATAATTGTAT
>NW_007430687.1:0-467 GCF_000475195.1 Diaphorina citri
TACCGATGTAACTTATGTACCTACTACCGATGTAACTTATGTACCTACGAACGGATACCTATTTCAAAATTTTGCTGACGTAAACAGTAAAAATCTTAAACGTGTACTGTCTTCTTTCTGCCACTCTTTCCACCTAAATAAAGCGGACCAACTCGAAAAATTCGAGGGTTGATAGTTAGGCGATGGCCAAATATAATAACCAAAACACTTCCGCTAGACATACTGAGTTGGATCTTTTCATCCACCAAAAGCCGATCGGTCACTCTTCATCAGATACCATTTAGGAGAAAAGCTAAACACGTCAAAAATCCAGCACGATTTTCGTGATGAATATCAGCTGATAGTTCCCGTATTCCTATTGGAAGTGATAACTCCTATCACCACTCCTAACTCCTAACACACTTAGATAAAAGTTTGTTTATTGTTTTCGTTGTTTTGACAAAAAGCTCCAGGTTCGAGAGTTCAGC
>NW_007430688.1:0-467 GCF_000475195.1 Diaphorina citri
TAGTGAAGCTCTGTACCCCGAGCTACTACACAGCTACTTGAATGTACATAATCAATTAATAAATGATACATAATCAATTAATGTACATAATCAATTAATTATGTATTTCTTAATGACAAACGACACACGATGTAGTAACGGGTCAATCATAAAGTAATCGTAACATTTTACTAACCAAAGACACTTCAGCCATAGTTTTTTTCTTCGTCTTCGGCTAATCAACTAGTTTAACAAGTGAACTTTTAATATTAAGAGCTAAGAATATAACTATTATTTATAATGTAGAGGCACCAATTAGAAATCCACAAGTTTGAAACAAAAATACATATAGGAATAGGAAGATTATTGAGAAAGAGAGAGAGAGAGAGAGCTATTAGGACACTCATTTTGTATGTTCGGCTGTTCGCGTATGTTGTCGATAATAAAATCGATGATTTTATGATCGCTTTGTTTTTCCTATGTAATTG
>NW_007430689.1:0-467 GCF_000475195.1 Diaphorina citri
GGGGATCACAGTTCCGATAATCTGTACAAATTCTGAAAGGGGGCGATCGTAGAGAAAAGGTTGGGAAACACTGCTCTACAGTACTCTAAATCCAGGAAAAATTAACCATCTGAACAGAAATCGTAGGAGGTTGTTTTCCACTAATTGAGTGTGTACGTCGTGTCGGGTCGATAGCAATAAACAAGTTTAATAATAAGTTCGTGTTCAGGAGCCTCTGATCCGTATTGACAACGTGGGTTCTCATAACACGTGGTGCCTAGATATTTGATATTTTTCAAATAATAACTCCAGATAAGCAGGTACCTACTGAGAATTGTAGAAAAAGATAACAAACAAATCACAACATTGTGAGAGAAGTGGGCTGAGAGTTCGAAATATTCAGGAATTATAGCTCTGCTGATATTTATATGTCAGAGGACAGTCATGTTTTAGAGGGAACTGTAACTGCTAAGGTCTTATCGTCCTGA
>NW_007430690.1:0-467 GCF_000475195.1 Diaphorina citri
AAAAAGACCTTTAATTTGATATATAGGTCGACTAGGTTTGGATAAGTCCTTCTATGGGGACAGACCGACCGACAGACCAACAGACGACACCGAGGCGAATACAATAGTCCGTCCCTTATACCTTTTTATTACTATATTGTAATAATAAAGGAAGGACGGACTAAAAAACCAAACCAGCAGTTTTATGGATAAAAAGGACCTTGACCATCAATCTGTGGATCCAAAGTCTACCAAGCTACTAAACACTCAAGTGAGGGGAAAAAAATGTCAAATTTCAAAGAACAGGCATCATTTTCCCACGGTTAAAGATACCCTGCAGGGACAATGCACCACAGCTTCCTGTACTGTCAAATTTTGGTCCTTAAAATGAGCCATTAAAAATTAATTTGAAAGTTCTAAAATAATAATAATAATAAAACCTTAATCCATGGATATAATTTTTGGTTCAATTTTACCGAAGCCTAATT
>NW_007430691.1:0-467 GCF_000475195.1 Diaphorina citri
TAATAATGATCGTCCCGAAATCGAAGAGTGAAGGAAGACAGGATAGGAGAAACCCAGCCGTTCCGAGAACGAATCTTATTCGTTCAGGATAAAATCCGCCCCGGGCGGGAATAGAATAGAATCCGCGGCCTAGCTCTTCCAAGGTAGACGCGCTACCAACCAAGCTAACTATGGGCACTAGGCTGGTGGTTGATAGATTAATCAACTGCCAAAAGGAGAGTCTCAGTCGGTAATGCTAATATGACACTCCCAAAAACTATGAAAAGGCTCTCAGGTTCACCATCACAAACAAGCCTAACACCCTGTAGGCTTTTCAACACTAAACATGTAGTCTATGTACCTGATCTGCGATGCAAATTCGTTGCATCCTGCCAGTGCACGTATTTATAACACTAATGGCATCAATTTATGACACTGATGGCATCAATTTATGACACTTATGGCATCAATTATGACACTCCGTTTAG
>NW_007430692.1:0-467 GCF_000475195.1 Diaphorina citri
CCCAAGTCCAGCTGTTCCTAATAAGGACGAGTGTGTAATATGGATGAACAAGTCCATATGAATAACGTATTACCATGTAAACAAGCGTATTATTGTTATATAGGCTATGGATATGCCAGGTAGTGAACCGAAATTATTTCAATGGCTTTATTTCCATTAACTTATTGTTCAAATATGATCTTGGTAAACTCGGGGTGATGATAATGAGAGCAAGTTTCAGCAGTCGAGTTAATAATAAGAACTCCGTTATATTAACACTCATGAACCTATCAAATTTTTAATCCCCAAGTTACTTACAATCTTGTTCGAAAAACATTTTAATCTCCTCATAAACTGTTATTTAGGTAAAGAGAGTCGCAATACTCACAAAACGAACTGGTAGGATTTCTAAAAAATCTGGTGTGAACATCACACGACTTTCCTTATCCTATTGAATGGTGCTCATTTGGGTGTTCTGTTGTAACATT
>NW_007430693.1:0-467 GCF_000475195.1 Diaphorina citri
TTTTTATTTTGTATAATAATTATACTTTAAATAAACAAAGGCTACGCTTGCATGACAATTCACAAAGGCGGTTTTATACTCGTAATATTCGTTTTAAAAAATGCCCCACATAATACAAATGGCGCTTTCATGGGGAAGGCGACAAGAATGCCAAACAAATAATAGAAAGTAATAAACAATATTTTGGTCCGGCTTCTATCAGATACCTAGAGTGGGGTATCATTTTTAGGATTTAGCCCAATATCATTAAAAAAATAATAATAATAAAAAAAATAGCTCATCTCTAAAGGGAATTTAACTAACAAGTATCAATCCCATCATGGGATTCCCATGTACTTACACTGAAAAGACTGACTGAACAATCTGAACATGTGTACTGTTTACTTTTATCTAAACTATGGAGATTGTAGTAAGGATCTTTTCAGCGCTAAAGAAAGTTGCATTCACATTGGCTTTGGTTTAACTGA
>NW_007430694.1:0-467 GCF_000475195.1 Diaphorina citri
CAATAGAACACATCAGTATAAAACCTGGCCCTTCTTTCCGAGATCTCCTCAAATGAAAGTGCAGCTTTTATGTCTCATAGGATTTTCTTCTTAAGTCAATAAGATAGAAATATCTCTCCAATAATAATTATAGCATAATATTTTCGATATTTAGCATAGCAATAAAGCATGTAAATGTAAAATAAATAAATAATTTTTAGCATAGTTAATGTTAATGTTGGTATTATTATCCGTCCACCAAGCTAGACATGTTTTAATCGATATTGAACAGATTTCAAGGCTGAGTAGGGTTAATTTCCATCACTATAAAAGCATGAAAACTCTTTGTGATTGAAAGGATTTTGTTAAGAAGGCCCTTGTCGACCAGAAATGAAATTGAGACAATGGCGAAGTGAAATAGAAGAGAACTTAGGAAGGCCCTTTAGACAAAACTCTCTAGTTTTCAGGAAATCAGCGTTAAAGATTTT
>NW_007430695.1:0-467 GCF_000475195.1 Diaphorina citri
TTTTTGTGACAGCGTGATTTATTCCTACTTGCTGGGGAGATGCTGTAACGGTTGTCAAGTTGTTTGAAACACTTTGAAAATATGTACAAGGAAATTTGACTTGAAAGAAGATATGTACAAGATCTTCAGAAGCATTATGAGTACAAATGAAAATGAGCTAGAGATGGAATTAACTGATTTTTTTGGATACCGATAGTGCCGATCTAAGTGGAAAGTTCGGAGAGCTCGCAACAGATTCCTGGTACCTATTGTTCATGACATCCAAGAAGTTAATCTCAAAAATTTACATTTTAAAGAAATAATCAGCAAATTACCTGCCTAAACCATGAGCATGATTCTTACTGGACCACTTCTCTTAGCTTTGGAATTTAGAACCATATTCAACCAAGATACTATCAAAAATCTGAACCTTCATCAAAAAGTCAAAACTGAACTGTTCAGCCTTGAACTCCAAAGCCACGATGCCA
>NW_007430696.1:0-467 GCF_000475195.1 Diaphorina citri
AAGATGGTCGTTTTGAAACTGCATTTTATCTAGTGTATGATTTTTCCAAAATATCTCGCGGAACCCTTGCCGTCAGCTTGCGGAACCCCTAGGTTCCGCGGAACACCAATTAAGAAACACTGCGCTAGTGTACCTACATGGAAGTTACTTTCATACACCTATAAAAGGTAGGTACCTACCTACCAAATTTTCGACCTTTGGGTTTTTTTCCATTAGGCGCTTTAACACTTGCGTGTCGTTCGCGCCGGACCTTTGGGTTTTTTTTTTCCATTAGGCGCTTTAACACTTGCGTGTCGTTCGCGCCGGACCTTTGGGTTTGATGCAAAAAATAACATGCTGTTTAGGGATTCGAAAAAAAAAAAAAATCCCTCCTAGTCAAGATTCGAACCCAGACCCTTCCAGTACATCGGACCGGTTTGAAATTTGAAAACTACTTCATCGCCTCTACCATTAGGTACCTACCTCTT
>NW_007430697.1:0-467 GCF_000475195.1 Diaphorina citri
TTTCCAGGCTGATCCAAACCCCAGCAGGAGGTTCAAGAAGAACTTGGAACTCTTAGAACAGCTTGAGCTAGTCATGATCATCTTCTTGAAGAAAATCCTCAATGGTTATCCCGACCTCTTGAATCCTAAAGATGTTCCAGTGTTTTTGAACATCATGGAGAAACATGTCACTCACAAGAGAGGTAAATGATGAATAATTCAAGTCCATCTCTTATCCTTAACAGATAAGGTTTGTTCTTACCTTTTTATCCTCAACAGATAAGGTTTGTTCTTAGAACAGATGATCTTTATTTATTTAATTTTCTAACTGCACCATTCCCACTCCATCTTCACACTCTATCACTCTCATCTTCCTTCTTGATCCTCTCACTCTCATTGAAATTGATCCGCTCTCATTTTTCTCTTATTTGATTCTCTCTCTCATCTCTTTAAATAAAATTCCATTCTCTATGGCTGAGTGGTCAAGA
>NW_007430698.1:0-5866 GCF_000475195.1 Diaphorina citri
TGAATGGTGACAGTAATTTCAGGAAAGAGTACAGTAATGGTCCCCCATGTTGTATTGGAAATGGGATAACAGATGGATCAAACAACAAAATACATGAAAAGTTTGATCATCCACTTACTGCAGACTTGAAATGGAGCAACTATAAAACAGAACTAAATATTCTCTCACGTAAACAATGTGAAAGTGATTTATTGAATAGCATTGTTGAACTTGGTGAGACAAACTTGAGTGTTAGTGACACAATCATGAAAGAAAGGCTTCAAGAGAAATGTCCTCTACCTGACCCAGAGGTAGCTATTGTGATAGGGCGTAAACTATCCTCATATGGTCTGCTGCCATGGAATATAAGGCTTACAGAATTTTTCCAGTTTGATAACTATTATGATATTAGTGCAAGTAAATTTAAGAATATTCTGAGGAAATATAGCAAGTGTGAGCAAAGGTATGGGAAGTAAGCAATAAAACTTTGTGGAAATAGGTATTGTATTCAGTTTGGAATATAATATCAAGAAGAGAAAGACTAAGATCATGGAAAAAGTAGGTACTTTAAATAAATTCCAGTAAAAGTGTAGGTAGGTCCATTTTAATTTAGAATGTCAAATCAAAAATAAAAAATATGGATCCCTAAGATTATTTGTAAGAAGATCTCACATTCTGATACTAATATAATAAAATAATATTAATTTCTTCTTCCATAAAAAGACTAATGATAGGCTGCATGAATATCATTACTTTTAGAAGTTCTTTTTCATTAAAATATTCATTCCTATAGTAATGACCTGTAGCTTATCAAAAAAGTTGGTTATCAGTAGTTATGTAAGTTGTGTCCACTATAACCCTTGACTATTATTACCTATATGTACATAATAAAATGTGGTATGTTAGAATTCAAAATTAGAAAGCTCTGGTTAGAATAGATTCATAAAATATTTGTTTATACTGCCTACACTAGATGGTACTCTAAAGCCCCTTTATAATTGTTTTAAGTTTTGAGTCTATGTCCACTTACATAAATGTTCATGTTGTTGCTTGCCAGCTAATGTTAATCTGAGGTTCTCATACCTGGACCTTTCTTTTTAAAAAACCTTTCTTATCTTTCTGGCATTGTTTTATAGTTTAATAATTGTATGTTGTCAATTCATTTGTATGTACTGTTCTGTAGTACCCTACTGTCTATTTAGATTTACCTAACTTGTCTTTATTTATATAATTATATTAGATGTTCTATGTATTTTGAAAAATATAAACTTGAATGAGTGATTTTTAAATAATAGACGTCTGAGACCTATTTTCTTCATTTTCAAGGTACCTGGGGGACTAATCTGGCTGGGGGACTTTAAACAGGGAGTATACCAGCCTGAATTTCCCTTGCTAAAGAAATAGCAAAGGTTGAGTGCAACCGAAGGGTGTATACTCTTGTAGCCAAAACCAAATGTCAGCCCAAAGCAATCACTCTAGTTAGGGCTGATTGAGAGGCTGACGAAAAAATCCGGCCTCGTCTGTAGACGGTTAAAGACCGTCTGTAGACGGTCAAGTATGTAAGGGGAACCCATTAAATTTAAAAATAGAGGATAAAATTCGCAGTGCTTACCTTGTAGTGTTTCCCCTTTCTTTACGGAAGAACTGGACTCGTCTATGTGCACAACTCTTCCTCCTAGTCTCTGCATGGCCACGTTGAAACTACAGCTAGTCCGTGTGCTCACCTCGTAGAATACAGAAGCCATTACCTTGTCCTGGGAATAAAATCAAATTTATCTGTTAATATTGGCTGATCTCACGGGATTTTTTTTTTATTTTTTTTTTTTATGAGTTTTGATAGAGGGAACTTTAACAATAGAGGTCTTATCGTCCCGAAATTGAAGAAAGAAGCTGCACAGGATAGGAGAAAGCCAGCCGTTCTGAGAACGAACGTTGTTTGTTCATTAAAAATTTAGCCCCGGGCGGACTCACGAGGTAGCGCTTAACAACAGAGGTCTATCGTCCGAAATTGAAAAAGAACTGCAACAGGATAGGAGAAAGCCCAGCCGTTCTGAGAACGAACCGTTGTTTGTTCATTAAAAATTTAGCCCCGGGCGACTCCACGAGGTAGCGCTTATAAAGCAGACATGGCTACCTTCCAAGCAAAAAGACTCGGTAAAAGGAAAGCAAATTAACCTAATTGAAAGTCCGGTAATAATAGTAAAATTGGGCAATAATTGTGTCCGCATTTTACTCCATCACAAGCAATCCATTCTGTTCCCACCTCCAGATACGACTTATTATTATTGATGTTAAGGAGTCTCTTCTGATCCCTATGTGCCGCTCTTTTAGTTAGAACTATTGTCACTGCACTGCATTAATTCTTTGATCAATTTAATATTTGGGTACAATTTTCAATTTCATTCTCCTCTAAAGTTCCAGTTCAATTTTATATTCCTGTTTCCTCACCTCCAAGATATGCCCTTATGTTTGAACCGCTTCAAAGCGCGGGCCACATTGAACAGCTCCCCTATCTGCCATCTCTGTTGAACATGGCACCTCCAGAATATGTCTAATGCGTTGATGCCATTGCGAGTAGCCCAGGGTGTGATGTTGAGTAGGGGATGTACAGCTCAATCCATGTTAGTTTGGATGGGAGCCGCGGAGGTGGGTGTGGAGGGGTGACCGTCTGCCAGCTCTGTGGAGAAGAAGGGAGATTGACCTTTAGTGGGCGCGATGGACATGCTACGACATAGACCTATTATGCCATAATGTAGCAGTTTGTTCATTCTACAAAATAAAAACGTGGATGAACACACTTTTTCCTCTCACTACTTATTCAAGTGATGGGAAGTATAGGGACGTGGTCCCCATTTCTTTCCTAACTCTGTGGAGTAGTGGTTTAAAGACTCTTAACCACTACCTACTCCACCGATCCTTGTTATTTTATTTATTTATTATTATTATTATTATTATTTTTTTATTTTTTTAATGATTTATGGAGCACTAAAAATAATACCCGGACTCCTTTATTATATTTATTTTTTGAAGGATCATAGACGGTAATGTAAGTAACTGCCTTAAGCGAACCCGTCTGCCATGGCGCTAACAAGCAGACAGCGCTAACACCAGATAACTAGCTCTCCTTTCAAATACATAAATATGTAAACATAGTGTACTCACCTCACAAATATCTTTCGGGAGCATGCTGCTTCGGTTGGAGAGAGCGGTGTAAGTAGTCCCGAGAGTAAAGGAGGCCGGGGAGATCTTGTGCGATGCTCAACGAAGAGGAGGTCTTGAATACGGGAGCTTTTCCATTCCCCGTACGTCCAATTTCCGTACCAGGGGAGCAAATACCTGCGCAAAAATAGAGTAGAATAGAGGAGAAATTTTTAAAGAGGTTTGGGCAAGGGAATGTAACTGCTAAGTTCTTATCGTCCGAAATTCGAAATGAGCGTAGCAAGACAGAATAGGAAAAAGCCAGCCGTCCGAAAACGATTTACACCCTTACGGATAAAATCCGCCTGGCAGGATTAAATCTATCGACCTAGGTCATGAAAGAATGCGCTTTAAAAATATCATCAAGTCTTAGCTTGGAAGGTATAGAGTCTGCTCTTCTAAGCGCTAGAGTACTCAGTTTCAAACAAATAAAGTTTCGCGGGGCGAATTGGAGAACGACTTAACCTTAATTTACGAGTTAGGTATTTTATTCACAGGAATATCAAGGCGTGATTCCCTCTACTACCTACAGTACTTTACACCAGGTTGAAGGGTTTAAAAACCTCGCGGGGAATAACTCACCTGTCCCCGTCAACTATACGCTACTGGCCCCAGCAGCACCACTCTCGGATGTACGGCCGCCAACCCACCTTACCGCCGGCAACGGGGTCCATTGCGCTTTGAGAATTTTGTGGAGCGCCCGGTATTCCCAGTCTTCTCTAGTCTACCTCGATGTAGTGTTGTAATTGCTCGGGCAGGTTGAATATAGCCTCGGTTTCGAATGGAACTTGAACTAGGTCCTGGAAAATAATGCACTAGGACATCATTTAATATCACGGATAATGTGAGCTATATATTACCTTGGAAACTGGAACATTTTTACCTGACTTTAACTTTGGAGAAAACTGAATATTTTCGATAAATTTCCGAGCTTTTTCAAAAGTTAACGTCCTAAATAATGGCTGAACCATACATTTTCTCAGCTTCGGCCTGAGGTTACTTTTTGATCAATATTAAAAGAACCTCTCTGCTAAATGTAGATGAACTGTGCGCCGAAAACTAAAGTTCCGTGTTGACCCCAGCACCTATGTAAATAAAAAAGTTATTGGTGTCGTTTTATGAGTTTTATCGCCCATGATTTGATGACATACTTTGGATAGGTCAAATATGCTACGGACACAGAACACACGAGTCAATGTAGCCATTATTTCAACGGGCGGTGAAACACTAAAAAAAAAAAAAAAAAAAAAATAAAAATAAAAAAATATAAAATCAAGACCAACTTACATTCATAGAGACACCCTCACTAGACAGCTGTTAGCAGAGGGCAGATACAGTTTCCAGGCCCGTGGTATACCTTGGGCGGAGGATTGAGCGCTGGTCTTCTCACCAGGGTATGGGGTGGCTGAAATCACAACCAGTGGAGGATGGTTAACGGGTAAAGGTTTTGGACACAAAAATATTAGGTAAAAATATGTAGTAGGTATGGTGTTTTTTTTCCAAGGTAATATTATTCTGTCAACTAAAACACCCTGCTGCAACTGCCAAAGCATATTAAGGTGATTTACCACACAAAACCCCATATAGCATATAAAAACATCTCCCTTAAACATAGAGATAGGACCTCTTTAATTTTAGGTTTTTTTTTAAATTTTTTTCATATATAAAATAAAAGCAAAATTTCATCAGAGGCCCTCTTCAGATAACTATGGAAATACTTTAGTGGCCATGTGGCCCAGCAAAGTGTGGAACCTCCAAAGCAAAACTCTTTGATTCAGCCATGTTGAATCTAAAAAGTCACAATAATAGAAATACGACTAAATGTAATGTTTGGAGAACGGTCATAAGGAATAAATAATATGAGTGATAATGTACGGTACCAGATCGCGTAGCAAAACAATTCAATCGACGTCCATGTATCCCACAGAGCCCTGTCTATCTTCCTCACTAAACTAGCAATGGTCTACCACTTGTCCCTTGTCTTCGCCTATCACCTCGAGATCCTTCTTAGTAGAGCGGAACAGGTGGTGTGGACACACCTCCAAGTCAACTGGGACACCCTGTAGAAAATTGGGACAGATAAGACTACGAGTTAGTACAGCCCTATTTTTAATAATAATAATTATTATCATCATTGTTTATTTATTATGTATTTATTACTATTATTATATTATTTTTTTAATGGAAAGAGACAGGATTTTTTTTTTTTTTTTTTGGGTTTTTTTGGACATAAATCCGGAGGTCATATCGGTCCTGGAAGCGAGTATAAGCTAGGACAGGATAGAGAAAAAGCAGCCTCCGAGAACCAAACATTATCAGTTTAGACAGAGTTCGCCCCGAGGGGATTACGAACCGGACTAGGCGTTTACCAGGCATGGACGACTATCAACCAAGCTAACTATTACTCTGTCCTTTAACCTTACCTTATTCACCTGCTTCCTCAATCCTTTGTAACTGAAATGTATCTCTCACTTTTGCTAGGTTTTTATTCACCCATCAATATACGAGACCTTGTTTCAGGACAGTGGGATTTCTTCAGGCAGGTATAAACAGGGTATACTTTGGTTCTTATTCCTCTAGGCCTCAGGCCCTATGCTTTACGTAAGGAGAAAGTTCTATGCCAGAAAAAAATAACCCATCTATTAAGGTGTGTTACAACCTAGAACATAGGTATCTTACCATAGCCTGA
>NW_007430698.1:7364-10445 GCF_000475195.1 Diaphorina citri
TGTCCTCTATTTCCCTGAGTATATAGGACCATCCACATGTTTAGTGGGAGATGCATTTGTTACGATTTTGCCAAACACCAAATTCCTTTTATGGCCAATCGGGACAGATGGTCCAAAAATACTCTTTCTTTTCTAAGGCATTCTTATTTGATTTTTTTTTTTAATTAGCGTACGTTTTACGGAATAATAAAAAAATAATCCATTTTATTTGTTATTATTACCTTGCGTTTTTCAGGAATTCATCTACCATGGAGGGAGCATTCATAATTCTACATCATTGCGTCCCACTATTCTTCTGTTTAGAAGCTGAGGCCAACGGATAAGTACAACTCCCACTATGAGAAACCTTTCTACGTATCCTCCGTAAGATATAGCTAAAACAATACTGTTTTTTTTTTTGCGCCTTTTTCCCGTGTATAGACCGGTGTCGGCCGTTTTTCGTCGTCAGCCTCCCCAAACAGCCCTAGCTAGGGGTGATTGCTTTTGGACTGACATTTTGGTTGCTACTAAATTTTTACGAGTGGAATGCCCTTCGCACTCAACCTTTGCTATTTCTTTAGCAAGGGAAATTTCAGGGCTGGTATAACTCCCTGTTTAAAGTCCCCCAGCCAGACCTCCCATTTCTTCGGTCAATGACAACTTTCGCGCCGCACGAACGACCGCAGAGTGTTTAAGCGCCTAAGGGGGAAAAAAAATGACAACATTTCTCTATTAATTTCCTATGTTTCAGATTTCTGGGTCTGATCAATTTCAATCCTGTTACATTGGTCAGCGCAGTGTGTGTTCGCCTACAAATCGTATAAGGGAGTGTAAACTTTTTTCCGGGACACCCCTGGTTTTCCCCATCTCATGTTTCTCCTGAGACACACTGGTATACAAAAAATCGTCCGATTTCAAACCGAAGAAAATAATACAACCTGTGTAAAATGTAATATGTTTAATTTTTTCATACCAAAAAATACAAAACAACATAGGCACTTAGATCGGTACCTACTAAGTTACTAATCCTACAGGATCCAACGAAAATACTTCCATAAGGAAAATCAAAAATAGTGAAGACCATGTCTAGAAATATGTGTAAAATCAAAAATAGGGCATCGAATACCTATTTTCATAGATATTTTAGTCTTTGGAAACACCTGTAATCACGGGCGAATAAAACATAAAAATATAATACGAGAAAATTGAAAACTAAAAATAGGTATAAAGATCTCAATTTCAGCCAAAAGTCTCGGTTTCAGTTTTAGCAGGCTACTAGGACTTTATTTAGCGTTCCTCTAATGGCCACACTGTGAGTTTAAACTCGGTTTAAGTTTAACTTTTGGATTGGGCAAATCTGATTGGATGAAAAGTTGAATCAAACCAATCAGATTGCTAATTAGTCATTTTTTTAAATAATAATAATAATAATAATAATAATAATAATAATAATAATAATAAAAAATAAACTTAAATGATTGTGGCCCCCGGCTAAAATATGAGTATTTCAAGAAATTGAGGGGCGCGGCCAGCAAAGCAGGTCAAAAGTCGGACTTTTGCCCTTTTTTGCGTATACAGGCTTACTCGACGCGGAATTTTGTTTCCTACACAGCACAGAAAAAATAATCTCGATATATCGATTTTTTACGAAGTTTAGTAGGAAAAACTTTAAATGCGATTTCCCGAAAACGCGATTTTGCTACATTTGCCCTTCTTGCTGCGCGCCCCTCAATTGTGACCATGACTAACACCAACTTGATTTTATAAGGACTTTTACACTACCCTATATTTATAAGAATTTTTTTATGTTTTTCTATGTACCTTTTAATGTGTGTGAGTGTGTGCTGCCTCTGTTGTACTAATTCTTATTTACTTATGGGCTGTAGGAGCATCACATTTACTAAGGCTAATAGAGAATATAGAGATACCACCTTGCAGTCAGTCTGGTTTGCTTGGAAGCCCGCCTTGTAAGCGCCAGGTCGCGGGATCGATTCTCGTCCGGGGCGAACTTTATCCTAAACAGATTAGGTTCGTTCTGGGAAAGGCTGACTTTCTATCCTGTCCTCCT
This sequence comes from Diaphorina citri, assembly GCF_000475195.1. Lineage (NCBI taxonomy): Eukaryota > Metazoa > Arthropoda > Insecta > Hemiptera > Psyllidae > Diaphorina > Diaphorina citri. Next base: position 9,412 of record NW_007430698.1, read on the forward strand.
CTCTCCGATTTTTCGGGACGATAAAACTTCGGTACCATAGCATAGAGAGCTGGTGTATTCAATGTGCTAATTTCGCTGGCCTTTTAAACTTTTTTTATTAGTTTCAAATGGTCAACAACCTCCTTTGGTTGTCTTCAGTCAGATTTAAAAACAAATCCCCTTGGCCTTTGTTTTAGATATCCTAGGAATCCTGAAACAAAATTTGAGTTGCTTAAAATCCCGAAAAAAAAGCTTGTGAAACGAAACAAATGAAATTATATTAACACCTATTGGTAACAGAATTTTTAAAAAATCGTACATTAAAAACTTGATAAGTGCCTTTCTTTTACTTACCACTGACCAAAAATTTGCTTTTGAAATTCAAAGCAAGAAGCTTCTTTTAGATAGCTTTCACATAGCGAGGTACCTTACCTTTTTTAATAGCTTTACTTTTATTTTGAGCTCAGTTTATTTTTATTTATTATTACTATTATTTTTTTTTGTATTTTTAATTTTTTCAAGATTCATCATCACAATGCCAAAAAATTTCTTCCTTTCAGATGTAGCTTTTAGCTAGCAATATGTATTGTGTCTATGAAGATTATAGCACTTTTCGTTTTGGGTGCATTAAACTTTAAAGGTTCAAATTCCGTCAATTATATTTTTCATTTTTACCTCAATCAGTCCACACAAATCGCTGTTAACTTATTTCATACATGGTGGATTTCACCAACGACCTAATGAGAGATTTAACTAATGGGACAATTTTCAATGATAAAAAAAGGAGTTTTACATGATCCAAACAGGAGTTTTTAAAAACTCCTCCATAAAACTTTGTGGAAATAGGTATTGTATTCAGTTTGGAATATAATATCAAGAAGAGAAAGACTAAATCATGGAAAAAGTAGATACTTTAAATAAATTCCAGTAAAAGTGTAGGTAGGTACATTTTAATTTAGAATGTCAAATCAAAAATAAAAAATATGGATCCCTAAGATTATTTGTAAGAAGATCTCACATTATGATACTAATAAAATAAAATAATATTAATTTCT
>NW_007430699.1:0-467 GCF_000475195.1 Diaphorina citri
ATATATCAGTAAAGTATATTTTTCATTTTGTATTGCCTACAAATATCTCTCCCTCTTTTCCTGTAACGAGTGTTCCAGCAAGTAGTATTAGGACTATTAGGTAGTCTGGTCGTAAATTATTACCTATACCTATCATTGTAAAATTAGCTGTATAATAAGCCGTTCTTGGTTGCCCTTCCATTGCTAGGAGATGTTTGGAATTTCCCCATCAATTATTTATGTATTACGTCCCACTTATGTATTACAACTACATATTACGTCCCCTTCCAAATATTATGGTTGTGGATAAGCAAGATCTAAACAGACATAGCAAAATCATACATGGTGTCAGGACTTGCACTTGCAGACTTATAGGAAAAACCGTGTAAAAACCGAGAAGTGTGAATCATATAGGGAAGGCAAAGTGGCAACATATTTCGGGCCAAAACTTGTTCACCTTGGACGTGTAAAATTTTCTGATCCACGGA
>NW_007430700.1:0-467 GCF_000475195.1 Diaphorina citri
CCGTTTATTTCATTCCTTAATTCCCAGCCGTTTCTGAGATATAAGCGTGGTTCGCAAATCACGAACCACCCTGTAGATTTACACTTCAAGTAGGTTATACTTCATCGGCCACAAAAAAAAGGCCTAGGTAGTTGAGGTTTAAATGTATTACATGGCGCTCAATCGCTCATATAATTCACAACTATGAGTATCTTCAAGGGTTAAGAAAGGAGATCACGGAAAGTTCGTTAAAGTCACGTTTCTAAGTGCCCTTGTGTAAAATCTGCTTTTTCCTTATGAGACTACGAGGTCTAATTAAGTTACCAACAAAGTTTCTTGCTCTAAACAGCACATATTTTTCTTTAGAAAACAGGTTTTCTATTATTCAATCAGGTACTTTTTGTGTTGAAATTTATTTTCAATCTCAAACTCGATCCTCCAAGTGCAAATCAGGCTAGAAACAATAGGGTCAAGTTTGACCACCGTTG
>NW_007430701.1:0-467 GCF_000475195.1 Diaphorina citri
AAATATAAACACCGGCACCAAAACCATGCGATACGAGCTATACGTCCAACCGGTTTCAAGTTTAAATCAAAACTGAATAACTGAATGAACTACAACTACGAGCTACGGAACTAAAATCTATCAAACCGAAGCACCGAGAGTGACTGAAGACTGGAACCAAAGTACTGAAACAGAATGGAAACAAAACAAAAATATTGGCCTTCATGAATGACTATGGTTTGAAGGAATCAGTGGCCAATACCGGATCCCGGATACTATTTTCCTTCCGAATTTAAAAAGTAGCAATAGTAATAGAAAGTAAAAGGAAAATAGTTGCAAATGATGATTTTCCTCAGGAGAAAAAATCAACTAGTGAAAAAAACTGCGCCCAAGATCGTACTACGAGTTAATACTTTAGTTTAACTTTAGTTCATATGGGCTAAATCGGAAGGAAAAAAGTTTCCTACACTGACCGTTCCTCATTTAAA
>NW_007430702.1:0-467 GCF_000475195.1 Diaphorina citri
AAATGCACAAAGGTACAATTTCAATGGTGTCCTTCACTTCACATAACTTCAACAGAGATTTGTTTATTTTGACTTGCACCACTTTTGGTGGTAAGTCCCAAAAGTTTGGCAGTAAACTTTTGAACCGCTTTGGTAAATTGCAGGTCTTACCTGTATCAATCAAGTAGAAAGTTGAATTCTTTTGATTGATAAGCTGAGCACGGTGCCACTGTTGAGTGTTGTGATCTAATACAAGGATATAATCTTTTTCCTTTATGTCTTCATAATCAATATCATGTGTTTTATCTTTTCTACCAAGATCATTGATGTTACTATAGAAATACAGAAAATGTCACCTCAGAAGTTGAACTGCAGAATTACACAGAGCAGCATCAAGTAAAGAATAAAAGATGGTAAATACACAAAAGATCGAAATCATAATTGACAGACACATTGCTTGCATATTCTTGATAATGTTCTGCTAAAAT
>NW_007430703.1:0-467 GCF_000475195.1 Diaphorina citri
AAAAATATTGAAATTTAACGCAAATAAATTGCTACTTGTCATAAAACCGACAAGGGGGTTTTTACAGGCTTTTAACAAAATAACAAAATTATTCCAATTTTTTCTGTTCCTCTTTCTCCTCTTCCTCTCTTCCGTGTCTGCCTTTTAAGTTCCTTCCTCTTCTCCTCCTCCTCTTATTTCTCTTTACTTGTCAATATATCCTGTGCTTTATTTTTTACCATTTTTCTCCTATTCTTCTTTTTCTCTCCCGTTCTCCATTATTGTCCTCTTGTTCTATCTCGTTTTGTATTGATTGGTAAACTCATAGATTAGTGGAGATGCCAAAACTCTTGTACATTTCGTATTGGATAAATCATAGATCAGTGGAGATGCCAAAACTCTCAAGTTTTATACTTATTATTCATCATATCTCACTGTCACCTCAAAAAGAACCAAACCTCTCAAAAGGAAATAGGAATCGATAACTC
>NW_007430704.1:0-467 GCF_000475195.1 Diaphorina citri
GCAATTTTTATGAACGCCGGGTATCTTGTGTATGCAATGCGCCACACACCACTTTGAAAAAGTAAAATCCTACGGAAGAAAGAAACCCCACAAAAACACAAATGTGAAAAAAAAGGCCAAGTTCCTATTTTTGAATTGATGTTTATATCTCCTATTTTTGCATTGACTAAATTGACTTCTGTCTTCTCACTTTGTTTCAGATCGAGGTCAATGGATGGCAATACTGATCCTGTCTGCTCTACTGTTTGTCATCCTCATCTTGTTCATTATCCTGTAAATTGTAAAGCTTCATATTTACCGCTCTATACCCCATAGATCTATCATATATCTATCACCCATGATAACAATGGGGTTGAGTGGATTAGAACACATGCCTTCAGGCACACTACATGTTTAATAGTGGCTAACTCGCCAGCTAGTGGTTCTGGATTTTAGTGGTCAATGAGTTTTGGGAACTAATAAAGTCA
>NW_007430705.1:0-467 GCF_000475195.1 Diaphorina citri
CCACTTTCTTCTCCTTTGCGTACTTTTCTTATTTCTTCCAAGACAATTTATTCCAATGGCCTCTCCACCTATTCAAATCTTCTTCCTCCTCTTCCATTCTTTCACTTCTTTCTTCGCCATTCTCTCTCTCCTCTTCATTTTTTTCCACAGACAGGTTCTCAAAGGGGCTTCTGTTTTCTCTCTTGCCGTTTTCACTCTTCTTCTTGGTATTTTTCTTCTCCTTCTTCTTCTTCCTTCTCCTCCTCCTCCTCCTCTTCTTCTTCGCCCTTTTCTTCTTTTTCTTCTTCTTGGTATTTTCGTATTTTTCTTCTTCGTCATCGTCAAGGAATTCTTTTCCAGAATAATACGTATCTATTCTTATTCTTCATCATGCTATTCTTTTTCTTCTCCTTCTTCTTCGTTGTATTCATCGTGTTCTTGGAAATAAAAATGTTTTTCTTTAATATTTCCTCTGGTACTTGTTAGAG
>NW_007430706.1:0-467 GCF_000475195.1 Diaphorina citri
ATCTTTAAAAAAAAAAAAAAAAAAACTTGTAACTTTTTTTTCCACACATGGCCGTGATGCTTAGCGTGTAATCAAATAAATAAATGATGGTTAAAAGTATTGAGAAACCCTTAAAGGATAGTACAATCTTGAGTGTTGAACCTTTTGTATTCCAAGATCAATTCAAATTGATGGTAAAAAATTTCAGTTTCTGATTTCTTAAAGACACAATTTTATTTTGATTGTTAAAGGGTTCGGCACAATCCTTTATACATCACAGGATTGCCTATTTAATGTAAGACTGTACAACGCAGTACAAGGGATGGAAAAGTCCACTGTTTACGCCTAGTTTTTGCTCACCAGAGAAATCTATTTCGAGATTTTATCATGTTTTGTTTTTGCACCAAGAGTATTTAGAATTTAGATCATCGGCTCGCACTAATTATTATTAACTATACCTATAGGTATGATTATAAATTAATTTATCT
>NW_007430707.1:0-467 GCF_000475195.1 Diaphorina citri
GGTGGGTATGTCAATATTTCACGAAAACACTAACGAAAAACACGTAAATCGGTAACATTTAACACTAAAACACGGGAATACGGGAAATAAAATAAAAAGCTGGTAATTTGAACCATTGTCAAAGTCGACTGAATTTTACGGTTATTGTTTTTATTTTGAATGATATCTAGCAACCATCCTTACAGCTACAAAATGGCTGCTTACAATAGTATGGTTTACAGGGCCATCACATACCCACTGTGTAAAGAAGATTTCAACAATGAAATATCAATAATAAAACAAATTGCACAGAATAATGGATATAAACCTGATATCATTGGATCGATCAGCTGTTTTAAGGGGGACGTTGTAGGTTCTGTCTGGCGCGAAGTATTTCAAATGTTCGTTTGTTTTGGAAGTCTGTAGCAACATTCAGGAAATTGTCCTGGCCTTCTTCTTTTATGTGTTGGAAGATATAATATTGTTCG
>NW_007430708.1:0-467 GCF_000475195.1 Diaphorina citri
CAACACAAACTATTTCACAAAATTTTCTCTCTCTCCCCTAGTGGGTTTGATTTTATAAAGGAGCTACCTCCTACCTATAATATTTTCCTGAGAAAAAGATAATGGGAGAGATGTCTTTGAGCAAACGGCGTCTTTTTCCCAGAACCTTACATTGACGACGCGAGAACAATGTGATATTGGCACATCCTCCAATATTGTCATACCATATAATGTCCAGGGCTCTGTCATTCTCCGAGCTGGAAATTTACATAATGCCCAACTTAAAACGCTCAGGATCTCTAAGAACGAAAATAAAAGGGAAAAGGAGCTGATATTGAACAAGAAAAACATCAAACTACAGTAGGTAAGTAAAAAAAAAGTAAAAAAAAAACTTGTAGCAATTTCTTCACCATAAATCAGGGCTGCACAAGTGTAATAATTGTCATAATTAAGTCTTCAGGTGAGATCATAATTCCCTGACCTTTTTT
>NW_007430709.1:0-467 GCF_000475195.1 Diaphorina citri
TGAGGGGGTGAGGGAGAGAGTAACGTACTTTTTTTTTAATTCACGAATAAGTTTAATTGCCTTTTCCTGCTTTCTTTTTATGTTTTTTAATGAGGAAGTTTCTTTTTTACCATCGCTAACTGCGTGGGTACCTTAACGTTTCCTGTTTTCATGAGAAACGAAGTTAAATGCTAGATGGATTTAGGGCATTTTAGGGGGAACATCTATTTTTTGGGATTACCCTCAATTTTGCGACAAGATAAATACAACACATATACTCACATTATCCTCGTCCAACCTGGCGTCGGGAAAATCCAGTACCTCTCCCAAATAGTCACCCATCAGATGGTTACCCATCTGACGTTGTTCTTGACTTCTGTGATCCATGGGGTACATTCAACGTGAAGACTAGAAACCAGAATAAAAAGAATAGAATACATCATACCCTATTCATGCTCCCAGAATAGAATAGAATAGAATTTGAATAT
>NW_007430710.1:0-467 GCF_000475195.1 Diaphorina citri
CGTGGGGGCTATTTGATTCTATTAAGCCAGGAGATTAGACAGCGAGAATGGATAGGAGCTTACCAATGTGAAAGAATTCCAATGGTAGTTTTACGGGGGGAAGTCTGGTATAAATGATCAGATTATCACCTTAGCGGATGGTAAACGAGGTATAAGACGACACCATTACCTGGTGTTAGTCCCTGATGACAAAGTGCATGGGGCCCAAGAGCGAAGAGCATGGGTTCGATCCCCGTCGAGTCATGGAATGTTATTGACCCAAGCACTTCAGAAGAGACGGAGTTCCATGCCTCAGCTCTAGGATGGCAAATAAGGGACCACTTTTTTGCCATCCCACTGCTTTTTTAATAGTTGGTAGTTTATCAGACAGTTTAGGATAGTTATACACTGAGAAAAAAAACGGGTGCCGGCAGCCCAATCGGGTGACTGGGTTCGGCACCCTAATATTGAACTCTACGAGTATATCG
>NW_007430711.1:0-467 GCF_000475195.1 Diaphorina citri
CTAATTCTTCATGTGACCAACTTCGAATCCCCACTAAATCAGCATCCAAAAGATCTTGTCAATTTCTACCATCCAAAAGATCTTGTCAATTTCTATGATTGTCAGCATAATGAAATTGAAACTCATCAGTAGATTACAATGATCATACTTTTCTTCAAATGCAATATCTATGTCTTCCTCTGGTTTTCCTTTCACATCTAATAGCTCATAGACGTCAACTGGTGTGGAATTTCATCTCAGATTCCTACCAACAGACGTCAAGATGAAAATAAATCAAGACCACATTCTCCAAGCACAGTGGTCGAACATGGAGAGTAATTTGTTAATATATTTGTTTGATCTGAATCTCGTAATGGAAAGATGATTTATCAGGACATATCTTTGAACGGTCTTCATATCGTTTGCTGTAATCTGCCTGGATTTCTTCTTTTTTCTCTTTATCTGCTTTTTCTTCTTCTTCTTCTTCT
>NW_007430712.1:0-467 GCF_000475195.1 Diaphorina citri
GAGAGAGAGAGAGAGAGAGAAAGCAGGAGAGGAGGAGGAGAAGAAGAAGAAGGAAAAGAAGAAGGGGAAGAAGAAGAAGAAGAAGAAGAAAGGGGGCGATTAAAAACGATGAAAAACTGAGAATCTAAAACAGTAATAAATTACAAAACATTTGTTTACTTACAGTTTATCCCAGAAGAAGGTAGGTATTTCTGAAAGTTTATTCAAGCCATAAAATAATTACAACATCGTTATAATAAAAAGCACAATTTGAGCCAGATTTCACGTTTGTTTGTTTGTTTGTTTAGGAGAAAAAAGTAAACAAACACTACCCTAACACAAAGCAAACAAAAATGAAATAAACAATACCTACGTAGCGTTTTTTCGGACGAAAACTCTGTTAACTTTGTTTGGAATCTTGCTGAAAATTTGTTAATTTTGTTTAGATTCGCATTTTTTTTTTTTTTTTTTTTTTTTTTTTTTTTTTT
>NW_007430713.1:0-467 GCF_000475195.1 Diaphorina citri
AAAAAAAAAAAAAAAAAACTGTAAAGTTTTGCACATGAAATTGAACTTAAAAGGCTTTTACTCACAGAGTGGAAGTTAAGTGGACGTAATGGGATAGTGGACTTTAGTGGAGGTAATTGAGTGCATATAGTACCTAGAGTTTAGCAGATGCAATTGAGTAGTAAAATAGTGGAGCCCAATAGAGTGCTATTGAAAAAGTGCAACGTCACCCAATTAGTGGTATTTATGAGCTTGTGAAGTCCAGTTAGGTTTTCTGAGATCTTCTTCTAGGCTTTTACAATTACGTTGATTTTACACCTTCAGCCTTAACCGGTAGATAGGTAGGTACTATGCAATATGCAATGGTCATGCTATGACACAGGCAAGCATAACAGCTGTTTTGCTGCTGAGAAAAGTAGGCGTTCACTTCTGTCTCAAAGTGTTAAAAGATAGACAATCCAATATTGTGTTAAATTAAACTAGAGATA
>NW_007430714.1:0-467 GCF_000475195.1 Diaphorina citri
TGACCTTCCATTCGCCGGGTAACAGAGGTGTTTTGAGTGTGGACTTCACATGATCAATCTGGAAGATAAAAACAATATTTATGTTATGATCTAGGAAATACCAAGTAATCTAAGAATATCCTGATATACAGTTTGCTGATATACTGCAATTAATCTTGATCTTAGAGCCATATTCATCCTGTGTTCCTTTTCTCTTTGATTTCGGAAAGATAAGACCTTAGGAGTTACAGTTCCTTCTATCAAACCTCTCTCTTTTTTTAAAGAAGATATGGGTAACTGGCCTGAAAAATTATTCTTGAGTGCATTATTTAGTAAAGTCAAGATTTTCTTCTTATCCTTAGCGCCAGCTTTTCCCCCTCTTTGAGGTGCTTTATAGTGCCAGTTTAGTTAGCTTAGAAGGTAGTGCGTCTGCCTTCTAAGCGCCAGGTCGCGGGGCCAATTCCCACCCGGGGTGGATTTTATTAGCA
>NW_007430715.1:0-467 GCF_000475195.1 Diaphorina citri
TTTTTTTTTTTTTTTTTTTTTTTTTTTTTTTACTGAAAGTTTTTGTTTTTGTCAGTGTTGTTGTTGTTGTTGTTGTTGTGGTTGTTAGTGTTGGTGTTGTTGTTGTTGGTGTCGGTGTTGTTGTTGTTGTTATCTATCTATTATGGGACTGGTTGCTCCTATGCAATTAAAACTGCGACCTCTGTAGATCTATTGTGACCAGTATTTTTTCCCCTGCCCGAGCTGCTATCCCCCGGCCTTGATGTAACCTAGAAGTACCCTCACTGGTATATTTCAACCTCCCCAGTTTCTCTAAAATTCGCCTGTAGCACCTCTAAAGAGTCCGCACACTCAGGTTTATTCCAGAGAAAATCTGTGAGTTCATCTACTATAAGAGGATACCAAGAGGCGTCATCAAGGCCAGAGAGCTAGCTCAGGGCCCCTAAATTGTAGGGGTCAGATGAGGGATATTCAGGTACATAATTATG
>NW_007430716.1:0-467 GCF_000475195.1 Diaphorina citri
TAAGAGTATTCTACATACAATAAGGTGACTAAGAACTAAACAAAGGGTTTAACCCTATTAGAGAGAAAAACATAGCAATTTGTGCTACTTATTTTTCTATCCCTACGCTACGGCGCGGCGGTATAAAGTGCTCACAGCAAGTATCAGTGTATCTACTGTCATTACTCTATTTATTTTGGCAATAATGATAAATATTTGCAAATATGGACACAAGTATTATTTGACCACATGATAATAGAGCTCCAAGTTAGGTGGTAGAGAACCATTCCTCTATTTATTTTGGCGATAATCATAAAATTATTTGCAAATATGGACACAAGTATTATTTGACCACATGATAATAGAGCTCCAAGTTAGGTGGTAGAGAACCATTCCTCTATTTATTTTGCCAATAATGATAAAATTATTTGCAAATATGGACACAAGTATTATTTGACCACATAATAATAATAGAGCCCACTGGACTG
>NW_007430717.1:0-467 GCF_000475195.1 Diaphorina citri
ATTCTCTCGGGGAAGGTTGGACAATATGGATACCTACCGTGTTAGATGGATTCCACTCTAATTCTAGCGAAACAGATTCCACTTAAACGACATTTAAACGGACTAAAATGTCAGGAGCAAAAAGATAAAATATATTCTAGGTAGGTATTTCAAAAGAAAAAAACTTCGTCCTTTGAATGGCACATTGCATAATTATCTGAAATTTCACGGCGTTCATACAAATCTCTCGTTTCAAGTTTGAAAATTGATGAAAGTTAGACTACCTACGTTTTTCCCTATCAATGAGGGTCGTTAAAATTTGGCTAAAAGTGAAGGAACTTCAAATTTTGAGAGTCCTCTAAAATATGATAAGATCATATAGTGATATGATAAGTTCATAAAGGTATAATAGTTGTTGACTTCATTTATTTCGCGTCCCATATTTGAAGCGCTTCCCTTACAGCACTCACACAGAACACACTACGGAA
>NW_007430718.1:0-467 GCF_000475195.1 Diaphorina citri
TTATCTCACAGCCAATGAGCTAGATGAGAAAAGTGAGGCAGTAAGGGTAGCACACCTTAGATGCACCCTTAATGATAAATTAAATGATTTAATTGATAAAATCACTGGTACAATAACTGTAGAGAAAATCTTCAAACATTTGGAAGAAGAGTTGATCCCAAAAGAGAACACATGCTTCAACCAATACTGCTTCTTTAACAGAAGTCAGAGAGAAAAAGAGGCCTTTAATGAATATTATCTAGAATTAGATCAGTTGGCTCGTAAACAAAATATCTCGAGAACGGTAAGAGGTTGGTGGCATTTTACCGCTTTTTGGCGGTTTTCGTTGTAATTTAGATTTGGGTGAAAAACATGATGAAATCCTAAAAGCAAGGATAGTCTGTGGCATGTACGACCCAGCTATGAGAGAGAGGTTAATGAGAGCACCCGACATGACCCTAAAAGAGGTTGTAAATTACTGTAGAATG
>NW_007430719.1:0-467 GCF_000475195.1 Diaphorina citri
CGATGGGAATTTTGAACATATTTTAGAACCTTTATTAGACAACAAACCGATGCGATGATTTGATTCTCCTAGGAGGGCTATTGAGGTGTGTCCAAACATAGTCGACCGGCCATCGATCGACAAGGAGAAACTATGTTATGAAGGCAGTGTGGACGGTTCAGTCGACATCGATCGGTCGACTATGTGTGGACACAGCTTTGATTATTAGGTATCTTAGGTTCTTAGGCATTAGATATTTTTAACGTCAACTCCACTTGACGTCTTAGTGGTTTATTCAGACTGTCGAATTAGTAGTCCCTTTATCTCAACAGTTCAATATTGCACCACAGACGTAGTAAAATAAGAAGAACAGACTCTTTATTGTTCAAAATGCATACCATAAAGCATAAAGTACAAATTTAACAAAAGGCGGGGTTGTTGCCTTAGGCTAATCTCTGCCATCCAATCCAAACTTAACAAGAAGAAGA
>NW_007430720.1:0-467 GCF_000475195.1 Diaphorina citri
AAAGAGACACAAAAAAATCTTTTTCTCAAGCCTCTGGTTGTGTTTGAGGGAGGGTTTCACCAAAACAGGGAATCTTATTTTTTAGTAAATTTTGTGTTCTTTTCAATGGTGCAATCAATTTTTTATTATCTTCATTAGTTCAAGAGATAAAGGCGTTTTAAGGGGACAAGGTATGAAAAATGTTGAAAAACAGAAAATCCCTCATAACTCCGCCCCTGTTGAAAATCGGATCTGTCCAGATAGCTTTTTCTGGTAGCCCTTTAGGTCCTACATCAACCCTCAAGCGTTGTACAGTCGTTCGCGGGACACCCTGCATATATGTTGACATCTACTACCATGACATAGACAACAATAACAACAACTCGTCTCGCTGGAGGACGTAAAACTGCGTGTAACTGACTGACTCACTCACTCACTCACTCACTCACTCACTGACTCACGTATACAAATTCTAACCCACTTCTAGA
>NW_007430721.1:0-467 GCF_000475195.1 Diaphorina citri
TTTGTTGTTTATTCAAGAAGAGTAGAAGCTCTCATTTCCTAGGAAGTTGCAATACGGGTTGTAATTTGTAATCCATTCATATAAGAAATGTGTTTTCCGCGAATAAATTAGCATAGAATGCCAGACGACTTGTAAAGCAGTAGTAAAGAAGAGGGTACGAGACTACGAGTACAAGCAGCATTTCTTCGCAGCCTTTATCTCTTGTTTGTGATGCTCTGTTTATTAAAATCAATTGCATTTTTTTCGCATGTCTGAGTAACGAGCTTCTCAATTGTTTGGCAGCCCTTTTCTCTCGGATAGCTAGCTCAATTGTCCTCACGAAGCTAAGTGCACTGCGAAATAACGAGACTCCCCCACACGGTCACCTGTCCAGATACGAACCACGATCAAGGGGTTGGATGGAAGAGAATGCCCTAGGCATTAATCCCGCCCCTGAGTTAGGATTTTTCATTTTTTTTTTTTTTTCT
>NW_007430722.1:0-467 GCF_000475195.1 Diaphorina citri
GACTGGGTACGCACCACTTTTCGGGTACCGACTGGGGATGTACCGAACTCCAGCAAAAAAAAAATTCTAGAGGAATCAAGGACTATACTTTTGTTGCACTGATAACAAACTACCTGAAAATAAATAAATAGATTAAGAAAATCTTATGTATGAACCTGAGTATTGATTTCTTACTACAATCCAATACAAACCTTGGGTGACTTTTCTTCTCCAAAGAGGCCTTCCTCGTATTGAAAAATGTTTTGGACTGAGTAGATAATTTTTCAAAGTAATTGTTTTTGGTAGCCGAACTCATGTAGATATTCACATCTTTGGTCGTATTATGTTTGGAACTCCAGGACTTTTTCTTCCTTGAACCTCTGGAGGAGTTTCTTTTGGAATCATAGGGTGGCTGAGCTTCCTGAAAGACTGTGGTCTCGTCCTTCATACTTGTTTTATATTCGTCATAGTAAGTCTCTGCATTTGAA
>NW_007430723.1:0-467 GCF_000475195.1 Diaphorina citri
TTCCTTAACTTCAGTGATTCATCGCTACATCGGGATTTGGCAACTTTCCTTAACTTCAGTGATTCATCGCTACATCGGTATTTGGTACATTCAATGTGCTATCTCCGCTTCGCTGGCTATCTATCATAATATTCATATTGTTTTGGTTAAAGACGGCTTACTTTATGTTTTATCTATTAAATCTATTTAAACAAACGTTATATTCACAGATATGCTTACCCAGAATCCTATATTTATCAAGTTAATTCTTATCGAAATCTGTTTTGTTTGTGTTTTCCAGGGATGGATATCTCAATCTCACGGAATTCAATGCCATCTGCAAGGCACTGTTTCGGAACGATAAAGGCAAAATCTACGCTCTCAAGGATAACGAGCTTGAAGAAACATTCGCAGTGTTTGATTGGAATCAGGATGGATTAATCGATAGAGAGGAATTTGCTTTCTGTTGGAACAGATGGATCAAAGTG
>NW_007430724.1:0-467 GCF_000475195.1 Diaphorina citri
GCCGTTTATTTCATTCCTTAATTCCCAGCCGTTTCTGAGATATAAGCGTGGTTCGTAAATCACGAACCACCCTGTATATATATATATAAAAGATAGAAAGAGACTAGATTAGGTATCACAATTTGATGTTTACAATATCACTTAGAGAGCAGACAAATAGATCAAGGCCCACATCACTTGCTTTATTCCCCATGGACTGAAACCTTTGTAAAGGAGAAAACTCACCCATGTTTGTGTGAGATTTGGTAAGTTTAAATGTAAGGTGAGAGCGTGTATTCCTAGAGTTGACCCAGAGATTTAGTTTCGCAAGGAGTTCAGGTGAATTTATTAAATTATGTAAGAGCTTATACAGGAAGGTGAGGTCCTGTATATCTCTCTTGTGCTGAAGGCTCACAATATTGTGGGATGACATGATGGGTTCGTAGTTATGATCTAAAATAGGGGTTTTGTCTTTGTATGCAAGCAGG
>NW_007430725.1:0-467 GCF_000475195.1 Diaphorina citri
CCATTTTGAAAAAGAACTTTTAAATAATTATTTAATTTAATGACGCATTTTTCTCTTTTTTTTTACGTCATCCCTTGGTTTAAACTTTCAACATACCTATGATAATATAGGTAGTCTGAGACAAAACATCAAAGTACTGGGGTACGTCAATATGTTTGGCGATGAAAGCTACCAGCTTCTTGGTGAATTTCTCGTCCAATCCTATCACGGCACGATGGAGCCCTTTCCGTCTGAAATACATAAAGTAGAATAGAATAGATTGTTCAATTGTTTATACTGCTCGATAAAAAATCCCTTTACCTCAGCAGTCTAAACAAGGTCGTCTGTATTTTATGGGTTCAACAACAAAATACAATATAATACAATAAACATACAACGTACAACAAAGTACAGAGAAAAAAGAAACTAATGGAGCTCAGGTGTTCTCTTCGGAATTTTCTTTTTTTTTTTGTAACTTCTAGATCAAG
>NW_007430726.1:0-467 GCF_000475195.1 Diaphorina citri
AATCGGTCCAATTTTTTTTTCTTCTTTTTAGTTGTTGTCTAATAAAACCATACGGTTCAATAGTCGTCAAGTTTTCAAGTTATTACGTAATTAACAGTATCGAAGAAAAAACAACGGTCTTTTTAGTCGAAGAAAAAAGTCTTCTTATGCCAACTGCCAATCGAGCTGGAAAGTCCAAATTGATTTTCAAGGTTGAGCACTTGAGAAGTGATTTTTACTTTTTTTAAATGTACATATTTCAATTTTACGCTCAATTTTCGAGAGGGAATTTTAAGGCCCTTAGTTTTTATTATGTGAAATCTCAGGTAAAGTTGTAATACCCAAGTAAAAGGACCTGAGTAGTTTTAAATTTAAACAGTCCATTTAAGCTGCCTTTGAACAGTCTTTACTCAACATACTCGAACCTGTAAACTTATCAATTCCTATATTTTGTACTACAAATGAAAATGTAAGTGAATCGTTAGTAA
>NW_007430727.1:0-467 GCF_000475195.1 Diaphorina citri
AACTGCATTTACATAATAGAATAAAAGAGAAACGCCGACCCCGCCTGAACACGGTAAAAGGTGAAGAAAAGGAAGCAGAGAATAGAGTAAAAGTAGTAGTAGTACTTCGCCCCATGTTTTGCAACAGAGGAAATATTTTCGGTTTTTCGGGATACGAACCCGGTACCCTGAAATGCCAAAATCAGACAAACTAAATGCAGATTCTTCGCGGAAAATTTAAAACTCACTTCGTTCGTTCAACGAAGCGTAATATATGTATTTATGTGAACTTCCTAAGCTTGTGTAGCTTCTATTGTTAATACAAACGTGTTCTTCATGGATACATAATGCCCTGAAATTCTCGTCATATGTGAAGAAGAAAGCAGACAAGTTTCGAGATGACAGTTAAATAGGTGCTGGGTCAACACGAGAACACCAGACAGTAACCCGTTGAAATATTTGCAATCGAAAAACGAGTACAAATTTTT
>NW_007430728.1:0-467 GCF_000475195.1 Diaphorina citri
GTACTTTAACTGTAGAACTTACAAAGGCGCGATTGTCAGCCTGGTTAGCTTGGAAGGTAGCGCGTCCGCCTTGTAAGCGCTAGGTTGCGGGTTCGATTCCTACCCTGAGCGATTTTTAATTTATTGAGGTTATAAGTTTTGTTATTGAAACGTCTTTTTCCTATCCTGTCTTCCTTCTCCGCTTTCGGGACGATAAGACCTCCGCAGTTACAGTTCCCTCTATCGTCTTCTTCTTCTTCGCTTTTTACAGTTCCCTCTATCAAACCTCTTTTTACAGTTCCCTCTATGAAACCTTTTTAAAAGAAGACAGTTTTTTTCCTTGTTCATGTCAACAACCCTTTTATCCCAAAACGGCCAGAGGATTAACAAGGTAATCTACAACTTCTTAACGAGTATGCAAGTACATAATTACATGATCTATTTAGGTTATGCCTATCATTCTAAGCTAAATAAATAAAACAACATTA
>NW_007430729.1:0-467 GCF_000475195.1 Diaphorina citri
CCCATTGAAGTTTTCCCAATACGTGTTTCCTGAATGGAAATCCTTTTTTTTTTTTTTTAGGATGAGGAGTATTTCACCGCCGTTTTTATTTTGTAGCATTGAAATAACTGCTACTTTAGACTCGTGTGATCTGTGTCGTTGCATGCCCGTCCCGTAGTATGCCTCTCATCAGATGGGTGATAAGAGACACAATACTTCCCATTTAGGTGCTCGGTCAACACGAGAACACCAGAAAGTAACCCGTTGAAATATTTACAATAGAAAAACGAATACAATTTTTTGTCGATGTTTTTTGTTTTCTGCATGGTAAGTAAGCTCGTTACCACTGGACCAACCGTGCCCCTGAAATAGCTAAAGTTTGTGTCGACTGAGGAGGAAACAGCTCAGGCCAATGGCAATTAATTCATTCATAGATCTTCTTTCTTCTTGCGATACTTTATTATTGTCCCATTCGAGTTTTAAGTTTC
>NW_007430730.1:0-467 GCF_000475195.1 Diaphorina citri
TTCCTTATTCCCCCTCTGTTGTTTATTGTTCCTTAAGAGGATAGAGGACCAAGGAAGGTGTGTTTATTGTGGTTAAACACTGACTGGAGATGGAGAAAACTGACAGTGGATGCCAAGATCGTTTGATGGTTACACCTTGAATTATTTTTACATTGTCTGTACCTACCTTACAATTTACATGCAGACCTATACAGTATTTATGCATCAACCAGTAAAGTCTGCTGAGAGAAACTGAACATTAGGTATCTTGAAAAGAAGAATACCACTAACTTATCCACCCTCCCCAATTTCACCGCTTTTTGGCGGTTTTCGGTGTAATTAAACAATATCTCGGGAACGGTATAAGCTAGAGACTTGAAATTTGGTATGTAGTTCAAAAATGAGACAAAGATGCAACACAAAACATTTGGTTGAGATGGTTGCTGCGCTTGGCGGTATTTTGACCGCTTTTGGACAGATTTCGACCG
>NW_007430731.1:0-467 GCF_000475195.1 Diaphorina citri
TGTACAATATTATTAATACCTAGTCAAATACATAGATATAGGTTATAAGTACATACCTACAATAGACAGTCAAATACGTACATTATCTATTCTGTCAATAGTAAACAAGCTGGGTCTGTCCCTCCGGGAATTTTTTAGCCCGTAGTTTATTCGATCGTGATTAGAGAAAATCAGTACCTATGTACCTACATACCTAATTTGTTAATTACCTATTCAGTTTATTATCATTCTTGATTTGATTTTTTGATTTTACTTTCATGTAGGTAATGATTTAAAATCAAGGCTAGAGCCCGTTCTCCCTTTATTCCGAATATTTTTTTTTTTTTGTTTTTTGGCTTTTTGATTCTCTGGACAAAACCACCATTTTCGTGATCCTGGTAAAAAGACCATTAATTTGATATATAGGTCGACCAGGTTTGGATAAGTCCTTCTATGGGGACAGACAGAGTGACAGACAGACAGACACC
>NW_007430732.1:0-467 GCF_000475195.1 Diaphorina citri
GAAAAGACTTTTCAGGATGCGCCTTGGTCAGAATACGGATATGGTCTTGGAGCTTCACTGCAGCATGCCTTTTGTCTGTGTAGCACCTTAATGTCACCACAGTTTCCAGAATATTGTCTTCTTTCATATCAACTTCAGTCTACTCATCATCAAAGACCTCATTTATACATCCCCAGGACATGTTATCACTGAATGCAAGTGGGATGCTGTTTACACTGTGATTGTGGTGATTAGAGGTTTGTTTACAAGTCCGAGTAGTGACATAAACATAACTGTTATGTAAAGTCAACGGACTCGCGGCTATAAGACCATTGCGTATTGACAAATCCTGTACTGTGAACTGTGTCAAAAGGGAGGAACAATTTGTGATTCCTGAAAAGTCTTTTTAGGTTTAGGATTTCCGAGATTCATCAACAGGAGTCAACAAAGTTGGAAGGATTACCTTAATAATATTGATACAAATATTG
>NW_007430733.1:0-467 GCF_000475195.1 Diaphorina citri
TGTGTACATTTGTAGATTGTGTAGGCGCGGCGTCGCTGGTGTACTCTTCCACATTTTGTTTGTGGGCAGCTTCAAGAGTTAAAGCTGTTTCTAAAGTTTCCTCGAGAGAAGTCTCGGTCTTCATCACAAGGATTTTCTCACGGATGTAGTTGTCGCGTATACCACGTATGAATTGTGCTTGGAAAATAGAATCAATCTGCGCTTTGCAGTTATCAACATAACAGACCCACTGACATTTCTGTCCTATCATCTTCAAGGCAGATATGTAGGATGTAAGAGATTCTGACTTTGTCTGTACTCTAGATAGGAAACGATGCCGTTCTGTATGTACATTGGAAATCGGATCAAACCTCTTTTCTAGGATCTCAACTAGCTCTTCGTAAGATTTCTCACTAGGCTTATGTGGGACAGTAAGGGCAGATAGTTGCTTAAACTGGTCCCTCTTCAGACAACCTAACAGAACACTG
>NW_007430734.1:0-467 GCF_000475195.1 Diaphorina citri
TTGATGCGTCTAACCAATTACATCAGGTGAGAATATTGACAAGTAATACGAGTATGTACTTTAGGAAAAATTACTTCGATGAAAATTATAAGATGGAAAATGCAAAAAAGTGGAAAAAGGACAATATTTTTAGAGCACTCTTTTGAAGTTTGAACGAGTACCTATGAGTATTCAGAATATCACATGTTTATTACAAGACCATATCCATGTTCGGAATTTTGTGATACCATCAAATATGTACCTATAGAACAACAAGAACAGCAAGAACTTGATATTGATCGTAAAAGAAGCACTATAATCATGGCTTTATCATCACTGGATGGAAGTATCCTCTATTAGCCCGTAGAAAAGAAATCCGTAAATTACAATCAAGGGAGCAACAAATTGGTCAGAGAGAGAGAGAGAGAGAGAGAGAGAGAGAGAGAGAGAGAGAGAGAGAGAGAGAGAGAGAGAGAGAGAGAAGAGAG
>NW_007430735.1:0-467 GCF_000475195.1 Diaphorina citri
GGTAAACAAACTGCAAAGCTCGTATGGTAAAAAATTTAGCTAAAAACTTACCACTCAGGAAAAATGATAAAGCCCAGGATCGAGCCATCTGTGAACAAAGAAATTAAAATCATGTATTAATTTTATATGAATACTAACAAAGTCTGACAAATGTCACAAATAGCAAATGTTGAGTCGTTGAGCGCTAAGGAGGTAAGTCAGTGTACCTCGTTTAGTGTTTAGTGTTTCCTGTAGCCCTGATGATGGAGGGAGTGCCTCCGAAACATGTCGGCTTTTAATAAATAAACTGTAATACTTCTTTGAAGTACTGCAAAATATATCTGCCTTTTTGGTTCTCCTTATCAAGTAAGTCCATTTGTAAATATTTTGTAGCGAAAAACTAAATGTCCGCCCAAAACAATCACCCTAGGCGGATCTAAAGGCTGACGAAAAACACTGACCCAGTCTGAACACGGGAAAAGGAGACA
>NW_007430736.1:0-467 GCF_000475195.1 Diaphorina citri
TTCAAAGGCTACCCCCCCATTTCAAAGGCTACCCCCCCATTTCAAAGGCTACCCCTGCATTAAAAACAAAAACGTAGACCAGACTAATTGACAGACCTATGAAGTCAATTAGACCCAGGTATAACTCCCTCCCTACGAATATATGGCCATTAGAATTTCATATAGGGAGTGTGTGAGAGAGAGAGAGGAATGAGTGAGGGGGAGAAAGAGAGAGAGAGAGAGGGGGAGGTGAAAAAGAAAGAGAGAGATTGAAATTGAAAGAATGAGTAAGAGAGGAGGGTTAGTTAATAAGGTATAAATAGACCAATAGAGAGGGAAGGAGAGAGGTGAAAAGGGAGCGAGAGAGATGAACGAATGAAGAGAGAAATAGAGTTTTCTTTCTTTCTTTCTTTCGGCCAGCCTAGTTAGCTTAGTTGGTAGTGCGTCTGCCTTGTAAGCGCTAGGCCGCGGGTTCGATTCCCGCCCGG
>NW_007430737.1:0-467 GCF_000475195.1 Diaphorina citri
AATTACGGTACGGGATTACGGTACATCCTAGAGAAAAAATGTGAATGTAAAAAATGTAGGAAATAGAAATACAAACAATTTTCTAATTCATTGTTATCAGAAAAAAATTACCGAAAACGAGATATTCTCAAAAAACCCTTTTTTTAGCCGCCATTTTGAAACGGGATCCGAGATATTCTCAAAAAACCCTTTTTTTAGCCGCCATTTTGAAACGGGATCGACCGTTACGGGATTACAGTACATCCTAGAGAAAAAGTGTAAATGTATGAAAGGTAGGAAAGAAAAAAACAAACAACTTTTTAATCTATTGTTATTAGAAAAAAATTAGCTGAAAAGAGATATTATGAGAAAACCTCTTTTTTGGCCGCCATGTTCGAAAAATCCTTACGGTACGGGATTACGGTACATGCTGAAAAGAGATATTATGAGAAAACCTCTTTTTTGGCCGCCATGTTCGAAAAATCCTT
>NW_007430738.1:0-467 GCF_000475195.1 Diaphorina citri
ACAATGGGGGAGAAAATTTGAATAAGTTCATCTGTGCTGAGAGAATGATCATCTTTCTGCTGGAACAAAATTCAAACTTGATTGGTAAGAGTATGAACCTAGGTATGGGAAATTTTCATGTAAATTTATAATGAAGAATGTTATTCAGGGAATCATTCCTAAAGGGGATAATATACATTTTTAGCCTGTTAACTACAAGACAATTTCTTTCTATCATGGATTTTTGTATTTTTTGTCTTTTATCAGGGCACAATAGAAAATATGGGCTAATAGCCAGAAGTCTGACCCATGATTTAGTATAGGGAGGAAAAAAAATGCTGGCTTTTATTTAATTTCTAATTTTTCCAAAAATAGGCAGCATAATGGGGCTCAACCAAATGACAATTTTCTTCGAGATAGAGTCCTATTCCGATGTAAAAGTACCCAAAAAGTGCATTGGCACACTCAAAAACATCCAAAACGGTCCC
>NW_007430739.1:0-467 GCF_000475195.1 Diaphorina citri
AATTCTTACGACACGTACAAACTTACGAAGATATCACATCGCCATGGAAAAACTTTCAACTTTTCATTCAAGAGATATATTTTTTTTACGGCTTTCTCTTAAGTAGCAGGGTTCTGGTAGTCAGTTTATAATATCAAAGTACGTCGATTCTTGAAATTCGAGGTCCCAAAACTGAGCGGGGCTAATTTTGTTTCGAGCTTTCCATCGCGCCAAATTACTAACTTTTAACCATGTTTCAGTCTTGATGATGTCAATGTTGGTTGAGTGTATTCCTGCATCTTCCCCTTCCCCTGACTATCAAAGTAGGTACCTACCAGATAAGTAGCCTCCGTGGCCGAGTGGGTATCACACTAGGCTTACACTCCGGAGGGCCCGGGTTCGATTTCCGGTGAGGTCGAAGTTTTTTCCACTCTGTGATTGGAGTTTGGAATGCACTCAGCCTCGTGAGGACAATTGAGTAGCTACTT
>NW_007430740.1:0-467 GCF_000475195.1 Diaphorina citri
GTGTGTCTGCACTGTTCCTTGTCCTTCGCCATCAACATTGTCATCAATGTCACAGTAAGTAACTTCTGTAGAACTTTACTTTTACTATTACCTATTTGTATTTTAAATGTTGTATTTTTTGGAATTCTAACATTTTTAAAATCTTGGGAAATAATTATTACTTACTTTTTTATTACTTTCCTTATCCTATAGGAAGGAAAGTAATGTAATCGGGTCAAATTTTCGATGGTCAGTTTTTAGTGCCAAAACACGTTTTGAGGTCCCTAGAGCCTAAATCCAAAGTTTCAGCCATTGGTCCGTGTCTGTCTGTAAACAAAATATCTCGAGAACGGTAAGAGCTAGAGACCTGAAATTTGGTATGTAGTCTGTGTGTGTCTGTCTGTCTGTAAACAAAATATCTCCAGAACGGTAAGAGCTAGAGACTTGAAATTTGGTATGTATCTTTCAAATGTGACAAGGATGCGACA
>NW_007430741.1:0-467 GCF_000475195.1 Diaphorina citri
GAAAAATTGAGAGGCAAGATTAAGACGATTTCCAAATCTCAAGAGTCGGGGCTCTATTCTATTTTTAAACCACGGGAGAGCAATTTAGAATCTCAATAAAGATAAGGGTTGGGTAATTACGACACAGGCTCCCAGTATTCCTGGATTAATGAGTAGACATCATCAAAAAGTGGTTAATATCTTCCTGTGGTAGACGTTCTAAGAGATTTCAGTTGGGTTCTGTGGAGCAGTGGTGCACAACCTTTCGGGGATCATGCCTCGAAGTTAAATGTAAATGTACGTTTTTCAAGAGACCGTAATATTGGTACTTTTTTAAGGGGGCCGCAATTTATTTCCTTCCTCTTTAGGGCTAGGGGATCGTTCCTGTCCATAGGTTACGCACCGCTGCACCAGATTCACGGATTTTTGTACAGGCGCCCTTTATCACTTCCCGGCACCCACCCTTTCTGTAGATTCTGTCTCGGGGT
>NW_007430742.1:0-467 GCF_000475195.1 Diaphorina citri
GTTTTAGATTTGTTTTTCGGATTTATTTGTTTTGATGTGTTTTTCTTATGATTTTAATCTTTTTTGTTATCGTTTTTAAATTTTATCTTATTTTGTTTTGTAGTTTTAAAACAATGAATCGTCACACATAAAAGAAAACATCAAAGGACTTCAAAAAAGAAGATAGGTACCTCAATAAAAAAAAAAGTCAAAATATTTTGCAAACAAACAATTCTACATGACTTTCTCTCACGGTCTCCTTGATCGATAAAAAAAGTCTATTGATTGATTTAAAACGCTCTTTTGGGGCCTTCTTTTGCAGTACCTTTTTGTTGCAAAAAGTAATCCAGACATTATAACGGGATAACCCATTTGCAAAAACAATAGGACAAAAATTTGGACCTAGGGTGCATCAATAAACTTAGGGATTAGAAAGTCCGTCAATTCGAAAGGTTATTGAGGGTTAAATTTGGGACACTATTTTTTTT
>NW_007430743.1:0-467 GCF_000475195.1 Diaphorina citri
CTAAAAGAACATAACATGTTCGTTTATTTTAAACAAAACATTATTCTACAAGCTCTACAATATTACCGAGCCATAAACCAAGTTCTTTTTTAATGTTTGAAAATCCATTTAAATTTTTACCAAGGAATTTGAATTAAAAAGCATTAACATTTAAAGTGGATAGAAATATATTTAAAGTGGATTTAAAGTGGATGACTATAGTCAAGCAATATGGAAGGGATATTATTATGACTGAAAAGCTTCTCAAGGGTCCATTTTTTGCCCGAGCACATCCGGACAGTTCCGAAATAAAATAATGTGAATAGCATGAGGATAAGGAAACTAAAAAATAAATAAAACTAGACAATCTAGATATACCAACTACCAACTTATGCTGAACTTTTTTAAACAGAGTTTCTTTTTAGTTCCAAGTTCGAAGTTTAACGTCTGAGAGGTGTAAGTTTTGCAGGGTTACAAGTTTTTTCCTC
>NW_007430744.1:0-467 GCF_000475195.1 Diaphorina citri
TCCCCATCCGTGGCACAAGCTCTGCTTATACGGGTGGGTATACCATTTATATGAAAAATGTATGTTCTGAGTTTTTTTGTCGATCAAATATAAATGGAAACTTGTTAAAAAAAAATATTAGAGAAAAATCACATGAAAAACTCAGACCTTCGTTTGGTCAACTATTGAGGAAGGTCATTGACCTTAACCTAGTACTATTACTATAGCTAGGTAACCTGGTGCATCTGAGTACATTCAGTCTCCTTAGTCCTTAGAACGTGGGTTTAGGTAATAGATCCTTACTTAGCCTCAGTCAGTCCTAAGCACCTCAAGACTTGGCACAAGAGAGAAAAGCACCTAGGTAGGTTGAAATGATAAACATTTACTTCTTCACTATTTTATACTTCTTCACTAGAAGTATATGTTTATCATTTCAACCTACCTAGTCAAGATGGACCTTCACAAAGTTACAGAATCTTCAATCTATC
>NW_007430745.1:0-467 GCF_000475195.1 Diaphorina citri
AAATGGAAACTCACTTTCTCGAAGCTCTCAAATGTGAAAAACCACAACAACCAGCCTGACACAACCACAATGCCATCTGAAATGACAATTCTATTCTTGTACTTTGTATAATTCTATTCTGCCTTGTTGCAAATCCGAACCATGGCAAAACAAACCACAAAGCCAGAGACGATAGCACGTTGAATTCACCAGTTCCCGATGGTTCTCTGAGTGAAGCAACGTTGCGCGTGGTTAGTACCCGGATGGGTGACCGTCTGGGCATTCGCGTGCTGTTGGCTTTCCGGCCCCACTTGGGCAGGGTGAGAGGCAGGAAGCTTGGTGCGGAATAGAGGGTAAAAGCACTCTCACTCTTCTTTTATGTCCACCACGCCCAGAACGTCTGACGGACCTGTAGGTCTCACAGACTGCGGTTTGTCAGACCCCTCTATCAAACCCCTTAAAAAATCTTGACTCGTCCCGAAACCGAA
>NW_007430746.1:0-467 GCF_000475195.1 Diaphorina citri
GCTGACTTCCTAGAGTCCTAGAGTGTTTAGCATAAACATAAGCTAAACCTATTTTAGTTTGAGTCCAAGCCGTGATGAGAAAAATTAAAAATTCATGCGAGAAGAGGCTAAACTTCGCCGTAATTTACAGCTATTTCGTCTTGTAATGTAAATAATAGGTGGAATCGTGTACGATAATGTAGACATGAACAACACCAGACCTGCAATTGTCTAATGATGACACATCAAGGAAGAAGTCGTGACATGCAACACTGCTTTGAATGTATTTTAGAAATTATGACATAGTGCCAGAGAGATTTTCACAATCCTAATAAGCTTACCCCGTACTGGGTTATATTGTGTTGGAATAATGCTCAGTATGCAGATTACAAATTGGCTTTATACTGCTCAATCGCTCATTATTGTCATCTTCAAGGTGGAAGTTGGTAGTTTAATTCGATATACTCAAGTGGATTTGGCAGAAGGAT
>NW_007430747.1:0-467 GCF_000475195.1 Diaphorina citri
ACAGAGTAAGTACTTCACGGGTCTGTGTCGTAGCACCTCCAGACCTCAGATACATCTAGCTAGAACCATACAGAGTAAATACTTCACGGGTCTGTGTCGTAACACCTCCAGACCTCAGATACATCTAGCTAGAACCATACAGAGTAAGTACTTCACGGGTCTGTGTCGTAGCACCTCCAGACCTCAGATACATCTAGCTAGAACCATACAGAGTAAGTAATTCACGGGTCTGTGTCGTAGCACCTCCAGACCTCAAATACATCTAGCTAGAACCATACAGAGTAAGTACTTCACGGGTCTGTGTCGTAGCACCTCCAGACCTCAAATACATCTAGCCAGAACCATACAGAGTAAGTACTTCACGGGTCTGTGTCGTAGCACCTCCAGACCTCAGATACATCTAGCTAGAACCATACAGAGTAAGTACTTCACGGGTCTGTGTCGTAACACCTCCAGACCTCAGATAC
>NW_007430748.1:0-467 GCF_000475195.1 Diaphorina citri
TCGTTCCCTATTATTCCAGAATCCAGACAAGCATCATTGTGTACATCCCGACAATTATCAAGCGGGGAAAGAGACACACAAAGGCTGAAATGAGTTAGGAGAAAGAGAGCAGGAATAGAGAGAGAAACAGTAGGGAGGAGGGAGAAATGAGAAGTAAGAGTAAGAGCTTGACAAAGAAGGAGAGAGTAGAGGGAGAAAGAGTGAGAAAGGTGAGAAGTGAGGAGAAAGAGAACTAGTGAGAACTTTAGAAAGAAGGAGAGAGAGACTAGGGAGGAGGGAGAAATGAGAAGTAAGAGGGAGAACTTGAGAAAGATGGAAAAAAGAGAGAGTGGAGAGAAGGAAAATGTATAGGGAGACTAAGAAAAGAATAGTAGAGCTATTGTTTTTTTATGAAAAAGATAACTTCACTTAAAAAAAAAAAAAAAAAAAAAAAAAAAAAAAAAAAAAGAAAAAAATTTCTTTGATAA
>NW_007430749.1:0-467 GCF_000475195.1 Diaphorina citri
GCAGATAGTCACCCATCCAGATATTAACCGCGCGCAACATTGTTTAACAACAGTGATCTATTGGGAACTGGTGTATTCAAAGTGCTATCGTTGCTGGTTGTCAAATACATTGGGGATAGGGAAAATAACAGGATTTTGGTGCGAATTTCAGAGAGCTACCTAGGAAGCGAGGTTCTATTCTGTACTGTACTGCCGGTATTCTGCCTGAGGTAATGCAGTCAGATCCTATCCTATCAGGAGTTTCCCATATTGTCATGGACGAGATCCATGAGAGGAGTATGATATCGGATTTCCTGTTGGCTATTCTGAAAGATGTCACGGATAAGGTAAGGAGAAGGGTCCCAGTGGCCATTGAAAATTGTCCCAATAGCCTTTTAAAGGGGTCCCAATAGACATTAAAAAGGGTCCCAATAGCTATTTAAAAGGGTCCTAACAGCCATTCAAAAGGGTTCTTAGGGACAATTTGA
>NW_007430750.1:0-467 GCF_000475195.1 Diaphorina citri
TAATTTGTGGAGTTTTGTTTCTGAAAAATTGGTTGGTAGCGCGTCTGCCTTGTAAACGATAGGCCGCGGGTTCAATTCCGCTAAGCCGCGGGTTTGATTCCGGCTCGAGACAGATTTTATCCTGAACATTTTTTTATTATCATTATCGGAACAGCTGGCTTTCTCCTATTCTGTCCTAGGGATATGTTTTCATAGATGTAGGTAGACACCATAGAATATGCTTTGGCAGCTAACGTGTTGAAAATTCAGAATCCAAAACCAGTTCCGAGAAGAAAATACGCCTGTATACTCAATTACCTACCTATTAAATTATCTTTCGCCTGCAAATCAGTAAAGTTTATCTGGGTTTACTGAAATATGCTTCGCACATTGCATACTTGGAACTATCGACAGGCGTTCATAACTTTAACGTCGTTTTAATAAAATTTATCATTTTCCTTCTTGTCACAGATTTTTTTTTTTTTTTT
>NW_007430751.1:0-467 GCF_000475195.1 Diaphorina citri
TTTTTTTATCCTCTCTCGGATTTACTTAGGCATAAAATAAGAATTTGACGAAATAAAAATTCCTTCAGAAAATATTAAAGCAGACTTGATATCATTGAAGGATAGAAACACCACAAAATGTGTGAGTCTGGAACATTTTGAAATTCAAATACCCAAATGAGCGTAATAAACGAATTATCATCCCATCTCCTCATGCTTCATCAACGTTGAAAACTTGGATCATAAAATGACCGAAAGAGAAGACCACTGTATATTTTAGATGATGTTTAGATATCAATGAGGTGACGTCAGAGTGTTCACAATTACACATGGGTAACTGGAGTAGTTTCTAGGTCTCTTTTGTTTTCTTGCAGGTAAATTTATACAGCTACTTATACTAACTTAACAGTTTGACAATTTGGAAATAATAGGCATCTGGATAGGTACCTATCTTCATTGTCGAAACAGTAAATTAACAAATTTTTCCA
>NW_007430752.1:0-467 GCF_000475195.1 Diaphorina citri
GAAATTGTTACACTACTCAGTACTCACACTACTACCTTGCGTTCTTGGAGTGGTTTTAAATGTTTCTGTTCTTAATGGCGGACAATGTAGGTACCTATACAGGGTGTATCAGGTTTGACATAGCTTCGTGATACATCCTGTATAGTACATACTCCTAGTTTCTACATACTCATTATTTACCGCTATAGAAATAGAAATCTCGCGAGCTTAACCCGGTAATGCCTGAATTATTCTAGGGTGAACCGAATTTGGGTTTCAGTAATGCAGAGAAAGCACTTTTAATGCAGACTATAAAAATGAAATTAGTGCATTGTATGCGAAATTCACCAATTAACTTCTTGCATTAGAAGAGAAAAAGAGGGAGGTAATGAGAGAGAGAGAGAGAGAGGGAGGGAGGGAGAGAGAGATAACTTTGAATGTTGGGAACATAGGAAAAGCTTTTACACTCTTGCCCCACCCTCTTAAAA
>NW_007430753.1:0-467 GCF_000475195.1 Diaphorina citri
CACCCCCATACCAACTTTTTTCAACCTTCCTATATGTGTGTGATTAGATGAATTTGAATCCACCCCTTTTTCTTCACTTTCTAATGCCCGGTTTCACCGCTTTATAACCACCGAATACGAACCTATTTATTTGTTCGTATCAGGTTAGGTGACCATTTTTTAGCAATCGCGAGCTGCTGGCTTTTCCAACTTTACTCAGGCTGCATGAGGTTTGTGGCCGAATGGAGGGTAAAACCCTCGTCACTAAAAACCTTAGTACAGGGTGGCGCAGAAGTAACCTGATAAACTTAAAATTGAATAACTTTCTTTGTGATTAATATATTTTTCTTCTGTGTTCAGGTTATTGTAAAGAACCCTTGGGGAATTTACCATGGGAATTTTCAATACGCTACAAAGAATTAAACTTGTAAAATTTCATTTTCAAAATTTGACAGTCAATTAGAAATGGTTGAAAATCGGATAATTTC
>NW_007430754.1:0-467 GCF_000475195.1 Diaphorina citri
ACTTTTTTGAGGGATTTTCAGAGGGAATAAAAAAACTCCCTGCATTTAATTTAAATCCCTTGAACTTTTCATTTCAGTTTTTCACAGTCGTCATCGCATCGCCTATTTCCTATTAGGTAGGAGTTTTACTTTTTTTTGTCAGCACTTTATTAATTTTTATTGAGCTATGCCCACACATAGTCAACGGCCGTCGATCGACATCGAGGTGAATCTATGGTAGTGTGGACGGTGTTAGTCGACAGCCGTCGATTATGTGTGGACACAGCTTTAGGTAGGTAGGTAGGTACCTTGCATATTTTCATAAATTTTTGAACCATGACACGTTGAAAACGCACTTATAATCCCTACATTATTTATTTACATATCAAATCCCTGCGTTAAATCCCATTACGGGAAAAATTAAATCCCTGAGTTCATTTTTTTTCTTTCTAAATATAAACGCAAGTCAAATTTTTTGTTGAAAATCA
>NW_007430755.1:0-467 GCF_000475195.1 Diaphorina citri
GTCCCAATGAGTAGGCGGACTGGACGATTCACTTTTAGCACTGTGGCCATCTTTGGTAGACCTACCCTATCTCCTACACTCCTACAGTACATGCTGTGCAATGTCCAACCGCTATTGATCATTTCGCGTGATAGTAGGTATGACTATTATTGATATTACTAATCGTTTGGATCTAATGAGGGAAACTACTGTCTACAACTACATAGATATAGCTAACAGTCTACACTACTCTACAGTAGTAGACCTACAGGATGTACCTACTGACTACTACCGCGGGTAAAGACGTCAATATTATCTAGGGATTCTAAGCGTATATGTATGTAACTTACTAGTTAAAAGAATCTAAATTATGTATACGTATCGTATAAGTTAGGTATTAGATAGGGTACCTGTAGTTTCTTATCAACTAAACTGATGGCTTTAGAAATCACAACGTTATAGGTAAATACGTTTTTTACCTGATTAAT
>NW_007430756.1:0-467 GCF_000475195.1 Diaphorina citri
ATCATCATTCCAGGATACAGGACATAGGATAAAAGGAGTATAGAAACAGGTTTACAGGACATAGGATAAAAGGAGAAAGAATTGGAAATCACGAGAAATGAATTCTCATCAACGAGGAAAAACTGAAAACTCAATAGATTAGGCAGAAAATCGAATAGATCTGGGACAAAAGGGTCATAGGAGGTTCATTGATTGGTAGATTGAAAACAAAAATCGATTTAGAGTTGGATCAAAATCGGTGTCAATTGAGGAAAATGCAGAGGAAAAATTGTCAAACTAGGAAAATGACAACTTCAAGATTGGGATACAAACTGAAGTAGAGAGAGATAAGAAGTCACGCGGTGTCCTTCAAAATAAAAGTAGCTGATAAAGGACAGGGCTTCAAAACAGAAATTGATAAAGACTGGGGCTTCAAAACAAAATTACTGATAAAGACTGGGCTGAGAGCTTCAGAAATGACAAGATAA
>NW_007430757.1:0-467 GCF_000475195.1 Diaphorina citri
CGCCTCGCCGTTCTGGTGTTGGACCACCACCCTCGCGGCAGGGAAGTAAACTTTTACGGTTCATGTCCGGGACTTTAATCTGAGGTTAAACAATAATCCGCGACTACAATCTGAGGTTAAACAATAATAAGGGACTACAATCAGAGGGACATTTAACAGGGAGTATACCAGCCTGAATTTTCCATTGCTAAAGAAACGGCAAAATTTGAGTGCGAAGGTCATCCACTCGAAAAAAAATTGTAGCCAAAACCAAAGGTGAGCCCAAAGCGAACACCCCAGTTAGGGCTGATTGAGAGGCTGACGAAAAACGATGACATCGCATCGTCTGTACACTGGAAAAGGCGAAGATTGGAGGTGCTAGGTCGCGGGTTAGATTCCCGCCCGGGATGGACCTGTGGCGCTCACAACAACACTCAACACAAATATAATCTTACATAGAAAACGCAGGTTCTCGTTTCTCCACAATT
>NW_007430758.1:0-467 GCF_000475195.1 Diaphorina citri
CTCATAAGTAATTCTGATAGAATCTTCAATCTGAGAACAGCGCAGTGCAGGTCGTATTGTTTCCCAGACATCCATTGCTTGTAGGCATTGACTTTTGAGTAATTGCTTCTATCATCTATCATCTCCGCTTTCGTACGCGATCTGGTTTTCATATTATGTTCGAATTACGAGGTTTATTGCATGAAAGTTAACCTATTTGAACCGATCAAGCAAAAATCTATCGAAAGTTCCTAACGAGATGCAGGTTTACGTACGCGTGGTGACGTGAGAGAAGAAATTGGAGATGGAATTCCTACCTACTGACTCGATGAACTGTTCTCAATGCCTTTGTACTGTCAACTCGATGTCTGAACATTGATTTGCAAAACTGAAGAGGAGGATGATGCAATGCCACCGCCATATATCAAGTGAGACGTGCATGTAGAAATTGAATACATTATATCCACTGAAACTGAAATGGCCGCAAT
>NW_007430759.1:0-467 GCF_000475195.1 Diaphorina citri
AATTTTGGACCAAAAAATGAAAATAAATAAATAATAACCGAAAATTTGTCGAAAAGTCAAAATAAAGACACTAAACATAACCTTAAGATCTGTTTGTTTTGTTGGTTTGTTTGTATAGCTACAAATCTTGTTAATTTGTGAGCAACTTTTATGGGCGGGATTACAAAGTGAGTTTAAATTTAATGGAGGAGTTGCAAATGGGTAAAAATTATAAATAAATGGTCGATTCCTATGTAAAAAGTTAGGAAAAATCCAAATCTAAGGTCAAAACTCCGAAAAAATAACTGTAAAAGGTCGAAAATTCAATTTTCATTTTCCGTTCTAATGAAAGAGTTCAAATATGTGTGACGTCAGACTTTACGCAGTTGTTTTTTTCGTCCGTTAGGTATCGCCACTATGCAAGCGCGCTAGCGGAGGAGCAGAAAGAACTGCGCAGAAACGTATGCGCAAAAACACATTAATGCGTT
>NW_007430760.1:0-467 GCF_000475195.1 Diaphorina citri
CAATGTTTACCTACTTTGCTGACAGCGGCCGCTAAGCGCGTTTATGTTGTGGACAACTTCTGGGCTTTGGTCTGGTATCTACGGTTCTCAAAATGTCAGATGAAAGCAGACTTTGAGCTCTACTAGAATGATACAAATAATGCATAATTTACAAAACTAATGATCCCGTGGCATGAAGTTCGAATTCGTACCGTGTTCATGACATTTCTCTGATCAGAACTGATGTCAGGAGCCAAGTTTAGTTCTGAGTATTCCATTTGGTAGGAATGTTTATTCTGCTGGAAACACAGCGGCTGAACAATATAAACAATCTGATTGGTCACCTTAGTACTTGGGTCGGTACGCTTGAATCGTTTATTCTGCAAATAAAACACAAAATAGATGAAAGCCTACGTCCCATTATAACATATGCCTGTCCTCTGTTCAATATTATGTCAAAAACTAACTTAAACAAATTACAAGTTTTA
>NW_007430761.1:0-467 GCF_000475195.1 Diaphorina citri
ACACATGTAACTCGAAGTTCATACATTGGTTAAACTGTATGGGATCACTTTCACTACCAAATTTTGGATTTTTGAGATCCACATTAGGATTTCTGTCTGTTTATTTAATAGACTCCTTTAAGACAGCATAAGTAGGTATAGGTACCCACATATACCTACTTGTTCAAAATGAGCAATAATAATTTAGGTATTAGGAATATATATTTTTTTTTGAAAGCATATGTTTGGAAGGAAAATGAACTGAAAATATAGTTACAGAAAGTAAGACTCAAGCAGGTCTGAGGATGATGCCAAAATCCTTCTGCAAGCCTCAGGGGTCGGGATATGAAGATACTGAAGATTTATATTACTGATTTATTTATATTTATTCATACTGAGTACCTACTTTCTATGTTTCAAAGACGGAAATTTATACCATCTATTGTTGAAGTGGTCAATATTGTATGTTACATATCGGTCAATAAATT
>NW_007430762.1:0-467 GCF_000475195.1 Diaphorina citri
AAACAAATGTGCCATTTAAATTTTTTAATAAAAATTGTGTAGTTACCCCTGTTCTGAATAAAATATTACATACTGTACAGGATTTGTTTGATAGATTAGCTTTAGGTGTTGTCTGTGTTGAAATTTGGCGATGTTTTGTGCCATTCTTGTAATCATGTGCCATTGTGTGGGAAATTTGGAAATAGAAGTGTAAATAATTATTTAAAAAAAAAGTCGAATTTGTTAAGTTTTATGAAACCTACCGTCATACTGGCCAGTAAAGATTAGCCGTATTTCCCTTGTGGAATTTTCATGGTGGGGAAATCTTGGCCTATGTGTAGGGGCAAACAGGTTAGGAATGAAGAAATGGAACATTGTCTATCAGTGTTTCATTCCTCCGTTCCCCACTATAACACCTTGAAAATTCAAAAGAGAAATATGGCTTTTATTGTGATTATAGTCGTATTTTATTGTATTACTTTTTTTTT
>NW_007430763.1:0-467 GCF_000475195.1 Diaphorina citri
TGGAATGACACTGTACCTTGAAGCGGTTGGAGCAGCGACTGATTTTGTACCTTGAATCATCATTATTATGGTCATCATCATCATTACCATCGTCATGATCATTGATCATACTCTCATGAATCTCAACATTGTCAGTATATCTATGTTTCTGTGTGATCCATGGGATGTATAGGGTGTTCAAACTCTTCAACAGCCTGCAATTGGCCCATAAGTATAATTAATCCATAAGGCAGTTTTTGGCCCTATACGAGTAAAAGTCCCTGGTACACTTTTCGAGTCATCAAAGCATTCTACTTGTCTCGAGTCCTTTTTTTATGAGAAATCTATTCGTACAACCTTCACAACTTTCACAGTTGAGGGAGGAATTATGGTTTATGTGGGATCAATACCAATACCTACTCGGCGAGCGGCGTGGTGTCTCTTTTATTGGTCAATTGGATTCCCACAACAAACTCCTTCCTTTTGGA
>NW_007430764.1:0-467 GCF_000475195.1 Diaphorina citri
TTTCCGAAAATTTCACTTCGGAGGGGAAAAATCATCTCATTTTACTCATAGCTCATAGGTGGTCGGTCGTAGGAAGAGCAAAATAATAAGGTACCTATTCTTGGTGCGTGAATATTTGAAGAAAGCTGGGAATGCTTGGAGAAAGGAGACTACGCCCAAACAGCCTCTGACAAACTCATGAAACTGAAGATCCGGGGGTTAGATATTTTCTGTTCTTTTCTTTTTAGGTACATCTGAATTTGTACCTACGGGTCCATGCCTCCTCCTTCTATTTATGAAATTCATTTGTTTATTTTACCTGTACACAGGTCTCCTAAGTTAATATGTATAATAAAGCTCCGATTCCGTAATTTGGCACACAGCTCATTCAGGACAACGAACATGGGAAAGTACTTAAATCATGCTCTCTCGATTTCTCTCCTCGTCCACACTGGACCCCACACTGCTTCCTCCACATATCTGCATCT
>NW_007430765.1:0-467 GCF_000475195.1 Diaphorina citri
GCTCTCAGCTTGATGTGTAGTGCAGTGATTCCTAGAGTTTTGCATTTTTCAGCAACATCCTGAAATTGAAACACACCAAAATAAATTTAAGTGTTTACATGGGTAGGGCACATGTCATTCAAAGTAGCACCCCTTTAAAAATAAAATTTAGAAAAAAAAAAACTACTTGGGTAGATAGATAATTAGTAAACAGGTAAAAGCAATCTGAATTTCTATACTAGCCCATTAACATTAACACTAGAGCTATGTCCTGTCCACTGGCAATAACAATAATGTTGTCCTAAATGGCTTCCACAAGAGACTTTCTATGTGTTTAGACAAAGAATGTAAGAGACTTGCTATGTGTTAATGTTAAAAAATGGCATGTCACAGGAAAGCCTCTTGTGCACGTCAACTTGAGCAATTCCAGAGGGCACTCAACTTGTATCTTTTCCCTTCCTCCAAATTTGTGAACTATTGGACGTAAA
>NW_007430766.1:0-467 GCF_000475195.1 Diaphorina citri
CCCCTCTACGAGTGTTTGTTGCCCCCCCCCCCCCAAACGACAAGTGGGAACCGGGTTTAAGATGTTTTTACGCCCATACTAGCTTCAAAACTGGAAATTCAAAGATGTTTTTAGACGCATATTAGGTTCAAAAGTGTCAACTCAAAGATGCTCTTACGCGTATAATTGGTTCAATCAAATTCAAAACTATCATCCTCAAAGATGTTTTTACATGCATACTAGGCTCAAAAGTGTCAAACTCAAAGATAATATTTTTAAGTGGGTACGGGGTTTTTACCTGTATATTCTCCTTATCACGCATGGACACCGTACGCTTAGTTGCCGCATCGTACGCCCGCGTCTCATTCACCACCACGCCCCCTTGCTCCAGCAGCGCTACCTGACGGACAATCTCAAAGTTGACTGCGTTGGCAACACCGCGAATGCTCCCGATGTTCTTCACTTCGGACCGAGTGCCCAGCTTCGTG
>NW_007430767.1:0-467 GCF_000475195.1 Diaphorina citri
GGATCATTGAACGGGGGAAATAAAAATCGACCGGAGAAACAAACCTCAAGCCTCTTTTTGTGAGCCCAAGATTTTCTGAGAACAATTTCGATATTCACGAGGAGATCAGTGATGAATCAGAGGAAGTTACATCAGAAATCAGGAAATAAGTGGGGAGCTCGAGTTCTGTCCCTAGTGAAATATCCAACTCTTGTCCCTCTCTGTTTTGCGTCCCTGCGCTCTGAAATTTAAAGGTGTATCTACACATAGCCGACGCAGCGACGGCCGACTATCGTCTTTATTGGTATTGTCAGGGATAACTAGAAAGTCCCTAAACATCAGCTTTTCATTCTTCGACTATTAGGGGTACACATTGTTAAATGTTCTAACCTTTCACTCTTGTTGTTGGCCTGCCAAATACTCTGCCAGTCATAGGTCACATACAAGGGTTAAACCAATGATGGTAACATATGGAGAAATGGGTATAG
>NW_007430768.1:0-467 GCF_000475195.1 Diaphorina citri
ATGCACACAAGTGAAACGTGTTTCACAAAACCCGTACATAAGGTTAACACAGAGCAGTGCACACTGGTGAAACCGAGTTTCATGAAACTCATTGTGTATTGACATATTAGTTTGTCTGTTTGTTTCGTCGTAATTCCAGAACGGTTTGTCGTACTCTGATAATTGTTGACAACCATGGTTCAAGACACAAAGGGGATTTGCTCATAAAATTTTAAACCCGAAAGTTCAGAAGCAACTTTCTTTTTCAAATTCTGCAGCTCATATTATGGTATGTATTTATTTTATTTTAAGGAGTTTTTTTCTTAGACATTGTACCTCGGAACCACTTTCGCATTACTTCCAGGCACATGCTTTTACATTCATGCCTAAACCGAGAACGTTAAAGTTTGGTGAGTCAGCTCCCATGGCGTAGTGGTCACTGCACTCGCCTTGCACGCGGGAGACCCGGGTTCGATTCCCGGCGGGGT
>NW_007430769.1:0-467 GCF_000475195.1 Diaphorina citri
GAGAGAAAGAGAATCTAATAGTGCCTGACATTTGTCATGCTCAAACTTTTTTTCGTAAAATTGAGAGGAAAATAAATACAACCTTTCACAAGAGTAAATATGACGATACCCAGGATACAAATAGTCATACGAGTACCTACACAATATTATGGTAAAAATGACCTCTTTAGAAGTAAAGATGACAACTGTAGAAGATGTCCTTTTAGTTTTTAGACTAATTCTAGGCTACTGTAGGCATCTCCTTTGGATTGTAGTCTAGACATCTCCACCAATTCTCCAGTAGTAAACATATCTCTACTATTTTTTTTTGTTGTAGTCCAGGCATCTCCACTAATTCTATGATAATGCGGATACTATTACCTCCTAGTCCTCTTACTCGATTGAATTCCAAGTTGATAATTCGGTTTTATCAAAGTTAGAGAAAGTCAAACCTTCCAATACATTCACGTTTATCGTCTCTTCTCCAC
>NW_007430770.1:0-467 GCF_000475195.1 Diaphorina citri
GAGAAAGCCAGCCGTTCCGAGAACGAACATTATCCCATCAGGATAAAATCCGCCCCGGGCGGGAATCGAACCCGCGTCGTACTGTTTGTAGGCGCTTACAAGGCAGACGCACTACCAACTAAGCTAACTAGGCTGGCAGGCTAAGTTCAATGTGATTGGAAGCAAGTCTAAGTTGTATTTTATTATCGTACTTTTTATTATTCCACCCGTTAAATCCATCCTTTGAAATAACCATATTGTAAGGTCATCTTCTCAACTAACAAGGCCATTTTTTTTAATTAACCATCTGTTAAGGCCATCTTCTGCATTAACCACCTCCAAGATGTCCTGATAAGGTCATCCTTTTAATTAACCAACTGTTAAGACCATCCTTTTAATTAACCATCTGTTAAGGCCATCTTCTGCATTAACCACCTCCAGGATGTCCTTATAAGGTGATTTTCTCAACCTTAGCTCCCTTCTCGTCC
>NW_007430771.1:0-467 GCF_000475195.1 Diaphorina citri
AAAAAAAAAAAAAAAAAAAAAAAAAAATAGGTGGGGTAGGTACAAAATTGGGCAAAAAGTATAAACGGGCAAAATATTGAATATGTACGTGTTGAGAGTATACCCTTCCATATCCGTAAGGTTAAAACGCGGCCCTCGGTTTCACAGACACTATTGAATTATTTAAATACAAGATGATAAATATCTGAATGATTGACTGTCAAAAACAGTCGGCAGATAGATGGTCTCTAAAAGAAAGTAAAAATATTTGTTCAAGAAAAAAAATCAATCGAACTAATGAACTAAACGAAAAGTGTCTGTGACACCGGGTCTGAGTGTTGGATAAAGAAAACAAAACTAATAAAAAGAAATCAAATAAGCACCATCTCGTGCACACATAGAGAAGAAAGAGACAACATCAAAACGGAGAAAAAGTCAAAACAATCAAAATCGTTCGTGCACGGTTTCCTAAAATAATAATAATAATA
>NW_007430772.1:0-467 GCF_000475195.1 Diaphorina citri
ATTGGGAAAATCCTACAATGCTGCAGTGAGCACCAAAGTTGTGATATAATAACACAAAGAAACTGCATTTATTTATTTTATTTATTCGGTAGCTACGCAGCCTCGTAAAGAGGAAGAGAGAAGATGGGAAGGAGGAACTGAGAGAGAAAGGAAGAGGGAATAGGAGAAGGAGAGACTAAGGGAGGGAGAGTTAGAGGGAACAAGGGGGGGAAGAAAATTCAAGACAACATTGAAGAAACCCCAACAGAGGTAGACGTGCTTTTTAGAAAGAAAACGAGCAAAGAGAAGGGGGAAGAAGAAGGGGGAACAAAGGTAAGTGAACTAGACTATCCTTTTCAATAATATATTTTTTTTACCCTTTAGAGAGGAGAACAAATGGATTTATTAATTATTTATTTTTATTTTTTTTTATTTACCTATATTTATTTGAGTGTGCCAACTAAATATAAATATATTATTTATTTATT
>NW_007430773.1:0-467 GCF_000475195.1 Diaphorina citri
AGAAAACACATAATATACCTACACCGGAAAAAATCCGCCTTAAATTCAAATCCAAGGAGTTCTGCTTGTTTAAAAATCCCTAGTACTTAAGGAGTATGGTTTAATAGGGAAGGCATACTGACATGAAATAGCAGCTCTGATATAGCCCACAGAATTGACTCCTTAGATTCCTTCATAAACCTTGGATCAGAGACAATATCATACAGAGCCTTAAATACAAAGAATTTTCCTTGATTTCCAAGGCGGACTTTTCTCAGCGTACAAAAACATCAACTTCAAGAATAGGTATACAACACTATCAAATATGAAAAGAAATGTTTAAACAAAAAATAAATATTTACAAATACCTACAAATAATCAGCTATATGGGGCCGTGATTTTTAAATTACTTAAAATACACACACATTTAAAACAAAATTAAGAGAAATACAATTTCACAAAATACACATGGTTCAATAATTCACAAG
>NW_007430774.1:0-467 GCF_000475195.1 Diaphorina citri
AACAACTGATCAAACTCTTCGTTGAAGTGAAGACGAAGATTTTCAGTCACTTTCTGGAATCAACGGGAGAAAAACAATCATCCTATTTAAAAGAAGAATTCCCTTAAAGTACCCAAGTACCTACTTACAGAGTTATATTCAGAAAGAAATTCCCGTGTTAATACTCGTAAAATGAATAAATACGTTTTTGCCTCTTTAATCTTTAAA
This sequence comes from Diaphorina citri, assembly GCF_000475195.1. NCBI lineage: Eukaryota > Metazoa > Arthropoda > Insecta > Hemiptera > Psyllidae > Diaphorina > Diaphorina citri. Next base: position 208 of record NW_007430774.1, read on the forward strand.
CTTAAGTCAAGTAATATAGGTAACATTTAAGGTTAGCTCGCAGATATTGACTGCACAATGATCAACTCAAAAAAAGGTCATCCGATACATATAACGAACAGGGTGACCAAAAATAACTGTACCTATACAGTATGCTATAACTTCTGTATGCTATAGGCCTATAGGAACAAACTTTGAACATCAACGCTATTGCTATTATTTTTGTACTTGTCTTTTGTGTTTAACCTAACCCTATAATAACACTGGTCACTGCTCAAATT
>NW_007430775.1:0-467 GCF_000475195.1 Diaphorina citri
CACTCTCATTTGAATTACATTCCCTACAGCACATTCGGGAAAAAATCGTGTCGTGGGAACACTCTCATTTGAATTACACATTCGGGATAAAATCGGATGAAACTTAAAACAAATTTACTAGGTATTCCTCCGAGCTCGGGGTCCAGAATTCCAGATCAGTATACATTGGTAATATCATTGGTTTACTAGAAAATCTCGTAATCTGATTGGTTAACTGGTGAAAACCATTGGCAAAGAGGCCTAGGTAGGAGTATGTAGGTATTCTGTTCAAGTGGGAAGAAAACGATGGTGGACGAAACTTTGCTTCGACCATGTTGGCATGGTCGTGTTGGCGAACATATTGAGAAACCTGTTGACGTTGAAGAGAATCTGCCACTTAGTTAGGATAGCAGAACATGATGCAATGGTCTAACGTACAGATGTAGCAAGAGCTATGGTTGAGGCTAGGGTAGACATTATTTAGACAT
>NW_007430776.1:0-467 GCF_000475195.1 Diaphorina citri
GAAATTTAGAAACATACATTTTCACCCCTGGAGGCCATCAGGGCCAAAAGTCCAAATTTCATTTTTGGGTGTGAAAAAAAAATATATACAGCCCCTTGTGTAACTGACTCACTCACTGACTCACTCACTCATACTAATTCTAACCCACTTCTAGATGTGCTAGGAAGATGCGGTTTTCACCATTGGATTCCTTCTTTTTTGTAGGTACTAGGAAAAATCGGAAACTCCCGAAATTCCAAACCGTTCCCGAGATATTGACGTTTTTTAGTCCCCCCATAAGAAATACACGGGAAAATCCCGAAATTCCCAACCGTTCCCGAGATATTGACGTTTTTTAGTCCCCCCATAAGAAATACACGGGGAACACGCTTTGAGGCCAGCAAAACTTATCCTACGTTTAATATTTTGCTCTCGCTTTTAGTTTTCAGTTTTCATTTCTTTGAGACAAGACTCAGGGACGATATTAG
>NW_007430777.1:0-467 GCF_000475195.1 Diaphorina citri
CACGTCCAGGCCATTGTTATTTATATGGGTTGGTAATGACTCTGTCAAAATATCATGACTCACTTTAGGAGACAAATTCACTTGCGGTTCGTTTAAATGAAGAGTATTTAATCTCTCTGTTAATTCACAATTTGAGGCCTCCATTGTGTTTTCAGATGGAACATCATCGAAATCCTGATCACTCAATGTCTGTCCAGAGTTTGAAATATTTTCACCACTATTTGAAGTGCGACTTTCATATTGACTTTCCATCACATTTTCCATGTCTGTACTGCCATTATTTTCACATAACATGGTTACACTATTCTCTTCTGAATATTTAGAGAGGTCTTTTTGTTCACCTCCATCGTTGACCTCGTATGTTTCATCTGATGGACTTTTAAGCTCTGGACAAGGCAAGCATTCCTTTACTTTTTCAACTGTCATTTCCATTTTATCCTGACAAATAGAAGTGACATCTTTCTGTA
>NW_007430778.1:0-467 GCF_000475195.1 Diaphorina citri
TAAGCCCTATGTATTTCTGGTTTACCTTTTTGTAAGCCCTATGTATTTCTGGTTTACCTTTTTGTAAGCCCTATGTATCTGGCTTACCTTTTTGTAAGCCTTATGTATTTCTGGTTTACCTTTTTGTAAGCCCTATGTATCTGATTTACCTTTTTGTAAGCCCTATGTATTTCTGGTTTACCTTTTTGTAAGCCTTATGTATTTCTGGCTCACCTTTTTGTAAGCCCTATGTATGGCTTACCTTTTTGTAAGCCCTATGCATTTCTGGCTTACCTTTTTGTAAGCCCTATGTATGGCTTACCTTTTTGTAAGCCCTATGTATTTCTGGTTTACCTTTTTGTAAGCCCTATGTATTTCTGGTTTACCTTTTTGTAAGCCCTATGTATCTGGCTTACCTTTTTGTAAGCCCTATGTATTTCTGGTTTACCTTTTTGTAAGCCCTATGTATTTCTGGTTTACCTTTTTGT
>NW_007430779.1:0-467 GCF_000475195.1 Diaphorina citri
ACCTACCTATTAAATAATAATAAATAATTTATTAATAAAATCCATTAATTGGAACAAAAAATAAATCAATAATTCAATTTGAAATTTACAGCAACAGGGCGTTTCTCAACAACAGATTGTTATTTGAATAATCCTTTTACACTGGTAATGCCGCCACTGGTCGCTACTCGATTGAAATAGCTACTCCCTTGTCCTCAAGAGGCTGAGTGGACCCCGAACTTCAAGCACAGAGTGTTTCCTTCTTTCTCTTCTCCTTTTCGATGGTCAGTTTTTCATAAGTTATATGGTTCGTACGTACGCGGTTCATACGTACCAAAATAAAATAAAAGAAATAATGATAATGGAGCAGTTGCAGTTGGGTAAAAATTATGATTAAAAGGTCGATTCCAACGTAAAAAGTTGTGAAAAATCCAAATCTGAAGTCAAAACTCCGAAAAAGTAACTTTAAAAGGTCGAAAATTCAACTT
>NW_007430780.1:0-467 GCF_000475195.1 Diaphorina citri
ATGTATGTATGTGTTTAACATAATCATATTTTTGACTCGTTTTCATAATTGGAGGAAAAGGGGTTTGGGTTATTTTTTCTTCTACCCCCTCCTTTCTCCTTTCTTTACGCTTTCTCTTTACCTTCTTTATCATTTTTCCGTCTACCCTTCATTCTACCTTTTCTGCTTCTCCCTTCTAGTCCTCTTTCGCTTCACGTCTTTTTTTTTTCGTTCTTTTTAAAGCTCATTTTAAATAATCATGTAAAAAAAATGTTCATCCGACGTATGGTGCTATAGGGTGTTTGTGACGTTTGGTGTAATTGTTTGGTATGATTGAAGTTTTGTTATTGTTTTCAACTGTTTTTGGTACATTTGGTATATTTTCATATGCGGAGATATTTTTTTCAACTAAGTTTTGGCCATAATTATCCCAAAATATGTTAGGGTTTTCCTTTCTTGTTAGGGCCTTAATTAGCTCCTCAAAATTA
>NW_007430781.1:0-467 GCF_000475195.1 Diaphorina citri
ACTTCTTGTTAGCGTGATTGGTTATCTTGGGTATTTCATTTATTTTTTTGTTGGGATTGTGTAAGTTATATCTAATTATTTTCGAGTGCATAATATTATCACGTTACCAACCGGTTTATGACCGTTCCCTGTCCAAGTTCCCTGTCCAAGTTTGCCACTTTGATTACTTATGTCTGGTTGAATTTGGTGCTTTAGTAATTTGGATATCTTACTTTACAACAACATCGCTAATATACACTCTGAAAGTTCTTTCACTGTTGATCTTCCATGACATGATTGACATCATGTAATGGCCTCAAGGAGCGCTAGATTGTTTAAATGGGAATGAAAATAAAACCATATGGAGAGGAAGAAAAATGGTGTTTTGTTTTATAATGAAGTCATATGGTACTCCCCCTTTTATCTCTTCCTCCATTTTATTTCACGCTCTCCTACTCTCTCTCATTCACTATCTTTTTCTCAAAATC
>NW_007430782.1:0-467 GCF_000475195.1 Diaphorina citri
ACGATCTGATTGAGATTCTGCTTTTTAACGCTTTCATGGTTGATATTAGAAAAATATGTGTCAATCTTCTTATGTAAAAATACAGCATTGATTTAGCCTGTGAAGGTAACCCTATTTGGCCTATGAAGCCAGCTCCTAATTAGTGTCCTCAAGAATCTGATCACAACTCGGAATCGCCAGTAGCATTAGTCCAGGCCCAGCTGGTCACAATTTCTTAAAATGAGACCTGGATCCTTCCTAACCTTGGGACCTGACTTGAGTGCAAGTTGAAACTTGAAATATTATTCATTTTCCTCTCATTCTTTCTTGAGTTTACTCTCATTTTATTATCCTTTCTTTCTAAACTACGTACTATTCTTTCTTTCTCTTTGTTTGTCTTGTGTTTTCAGTTTTAAAAAAGAAAACATAACTTTATTTTCCAATGGAGGTACACACCTCAGAAGTTCTCTCCTTCAATGGTACTTCAG
>NW_007430783.1:0-467 GCF_000475195.1 Diaphorina citri
CTCCTTCATTTCAACTTTCCCTCCCTCACTCGTTTCTCATTTTACAATTCCCGGAACAGCTGTTTTGTCGTTGTTTCTCCTCATTCTTCATTTAAGTCAAGTTTAATTACAAAATAGTTCCCCCCTGTGTGTGACCACTACAAGCACGAACTAATGAATTTTCGAAACCCCCACTTGACTTGGCGAACGGACGAACGAAGGAACAAACGAACAAACAAACAAGCGAACGAATGAACGAAAGAAGTGAAGTCGAAGTTTTACTTCTTATGCTGCTTCTTTCTCCTTCTCTTTCTTCGTATTCTTCTTCTTCTTCTTCGTATTCTTCTCCTTCTTCTTCTCCTTCTTCGTCTTCTTCTTCTTCTTCTTCGTATTCTTCTTCTTCTTCTCCTCCTTCTTCTTCTCCTAGTTTTCCTCCTCCTCGAGGGTGAACAAAATAGACTTTTCAGGGAATCAAACCCGAGAGCTCC
>NW_007430784.1:0-467 GCF_000475195.1 Diaphorina citri
ATAAAGTGATGGGTTCCTTGGGAGTTGCCTTATGGATGGTTCTTTTCTGTCAATAAATGCTGTCCTAATGTACCTAAGGATAACTCGATTTCTGGCCCTTTCAGAAATATTTTCTTTTGTGCATCAGCCTTTTTCGCCAAAACTAAATGAAACGTATTTTGTTCTTGTTGCAGGTATGTATGTATGTTCAGATTGTTCGGCCAATAAAGTACCAAGTCACGCACTTAAGCGGTTTAACTTAAAGGAGACTCTGTGAGTTAGTGTGAAATTGCACCTATTTTAGTCTTGAGGAACTGAAATATGTATACGGAATTTTGGTTTATTTTCTTTTCTTATCTCCTTAAAAAAGAAGAAGAAATCCTTTCTTGAACGTGAACTTTCAATAGATACCTCTTCTCAGAAAGAAAGTTCATAATTTCAAGAGCCTATATACGCCTCCATTTTAGACGGAAATATTATGATGCGGT
>NW_007430785.1:0-467 GCF_000475195.1 Diaphorina citri
CAAGTAGGGTACCTATTACAAAATATTGACAAACGGGTACAAGAAAGAAACAAGTTCGTAAAGAACAATAAAACCTTTCTTTACGATGCTTAACATCCTTTCCTTACAAAATGTACTGTACTACACCGAACCCAAAATGTAATCCATCAACGTCATAAAAGCGACGTATAAAACTTGTGTTTTGGTGTAGGGACCCGCATAGGGACTATTTTCTTGGGGTGTTCGTTTGTAAAGAAAATAAACTAACATTTATGGTGCACTTTACTTTCGTGTTTTGGGTGCAGGATCTTCAATTTTATTAGGTTTTTGTTCTTTGACAGAAATCATAAATTATGCTCTCTTCAAAAGCGGTGCGCACAGTTGTAAAGTTCACTAAATAGATTCTCGCTTTCTAGGCCTTCGGAGGGAAATGTCTAGTATATTTTAAAGGTTCACAATTTTGTACTTTGTTTGTAATTTTACCTATG
>NW_007430786.1:0-467 GCF_000475195.1 Diaphorina citri
TCGCACATCAAAACTCATCCTCGCGCCACTGTTTACACGAAACGCGTTTCCTCGCTTGGAAGGGTGAGCCAGGCAGTTTGTAGGCAAGGGAACTCGCCCGGCAATATATGACACGGTCACACGAAGCGAGGAATTACTGGGAGTTTCCTTTGATGCGTGATTAAAAACCGACTGGCGATGGCTCGCTGCGAGTGCTGCTAGGGGTGAGGAAACTCGGGGGATTTTACCCATCTACACGACGCGAGGGAGCGGAAGCGAGGTAAATGCGCGAGTAGACTCGCTTCGTCTAAACCTACCTTAAGAGCCAGCATTTTGTTCATAAATATGGGTGTCAGACTCTCAGAAGAGGCATACCTCAAATTCTCGAATGGAATTCGCCTCCTTCGCCGTCTTACCTCGGTGGTGTAGTGGTCAAGGCGCTCGCCTGGTAAACAGGAGGGCGTGGGTTCAATCCCAGCCGAGGTATG
>NW_007430787.1:0-466 GCF_000475195.1 Diaphorina citri
ATCATCTAAATCTAAATAAACAAATTGAATGAAGTAAAGTTCAAGTTAGGTAGATACAATAAAAGTCGAAATAATGATGTGTGAAAATTAACCCCGAGCCATTTTTCTTTAGAATAACCAAGGTGAGACAAGTTTAACCAAGCTTTATTGAGACGTTCTGTGTAAAGCTTCCTTTGATGCCCCAAAGAAAAATGACCTGCAACTAATGTTCAGGCATATTGGCATACCCAAATACCCATAGAATAGATACGTATATGAATAATGGTCGAAATGATTTACTTTAGTAAACGAATGGTAGTGCTGTTAATATGTAATAGTTGTGTACTTCACAAACATGGCATGATAGAACAATCCGAACTAAATCAAAGGGGTAGCCATGCATTTGGGAACAATTACAAAAACTGACTTGAACAACAGTTATTTAAAAGGGACACCGGGTAACATTCTACGCTCTCCCTGAAATCAT
>NW_007430788.1:0-466 GCF_000475195.1 Diaphorina citri
TATTTGATTGGTCAATTTTGACTTGAGACTGATCTAAGAACGATCATTCTTGTTCATAAATACGAGTGTAAAACTTCAGCGAAATAGCTGAAGTTTGTGTTGACCGAGGAGGAATCAGCTCCCAGGTCTATGGCACTTGTTTCTCTTCTAGATGACTAGATCTCCGTTTCTCTTTTAGACTTCTGACGTTTTCTTTTTATTCAAAATCAAGCCTCAAGCTTCACAGACTCACAGTAATCAAGCCCAAGGCCCAAACATTTTTGTCGCTTTCATTTATTACGTGTACCTACTTGTTATGATTTTCATTCAATGTAAGATAAAATTATCGAGGCGCATAGAACAAGGGAAAGCAAAGGGGAAGCCAAGGCAAGGTGTAAGGCGCAAAAGTTCTATTTCCAAGTTTAAAAAAAAAAAAAAATGACGAACGAAAATGATATGTGGGACACAAAAAGAAAAGGAAACGCAA
>NW_007430789.1:0-466 GCF_000475195.1 Diaphorina citri
TAAATATAAATTCCTATGTAAAAAGTTGGGAAAAATCCAAATCCGAGGTCAAAACTCCGAAAAACTAACTGTAAAAGGTCGAAAATTCAATTTTTATTTTCCGTTCTAATGAATGAAATCAAAGATGTGTGACGTCAGACTTTAGGCAGTTGTTTTTTTCGTCCGCTAGGTAGCGCCAGTATGCAAGCATGCTTGCGGAGGGGCAGAAAGAAATGCGCAGAAACGTATATGCGCACAGACACATTATTGTGTTGCCTGCGAGGGAGCTTTGCTTGGGACATTTGATGTGACGTCATCGTGTACGGGAGCGTATGCCGTGACGTCAAAGTTCACGATTTACCGGTATTTTGTCTTGGTATCGATTTATCTCGGGATCTAGAAGTCGTAAAAGAAAAAGAAAAATTCCGTTGATCCTCATTTTTCCTGCTCTATGACTTTGAAACATCACCCAAGTAAGCGCAACTGA
>NW_007430790.1:0-466 GCF_000475195.1 Diaphorina citri
TCTTCCCCTTTTCTTTCCCTTATTTAGTTCTATCCCCCCTCCAATTCTTTCCCTTCTCTCCTTTAGCTTATTTTATATTCCTTTTATTTTCCTTACATTCTTCATTCCTCCTTTCTCGTTATGTTTCTTCCCCTTTCTTTCCCGTATCTATTTCTCTTCTCCCTCTCAATTTCCTTCCTAGTGTCTATCTTTCCTCTCCTTTCAGTCCTTTCTCCTCTTCCTCATTCTTCTCTCAATTCTGCTTCAATTTCTTCAATTTTCTCTCTCCTTCGTCCTTATTTTCCTTCTCTGTTTTAACCTTCTTTACTTACTTACTTACTCACTCACTCTCTCCCTCTCCTTTTTGTCCTTGTTATCTCTTCCTCTTCTCCCTCCCATTTCTCTCTCTTTCCTTCCCCTCTTCCTCTTTCTCCCTCTCCTGTTTTCAGTTCATGTTTTCCCCATTGCCCCGTCATAAAAGCTGTTC
>NW_007430791.1:0-466 GCF_000475195.1 Diaphorina citri
ATAGTACGAGAGTAATTGTAAACCCATCTCCTAGTCAACTCGTCCTGCATAATAAATTATGCTATCTCCAAATCTCCATATTGCACCTCTTATCTCAACCTAATAACGTAACTCCAATTAGAAAGCTTCCACCTCCTTGGGAACACCGCAGACTGCCCATTTGTACGTAATTGTATGTAGATTGATATGTAGGTAGATTCATTATGTAAGTACTTACATTTGAACTAATAATGTGAGGTTACATAGACAGGCCTGCTGTTAGGGTAAATCTAGGGAAAACAGGGCTGGTATTAGGAGAAATAGGGCTGGGGCTGATGATAGAGGAAAGCTATAGGGGAATGGAGAAAGTAGGGGAACAGGGCTGGTTTTAAGAACTTTTGAGCCCCCTCATAATAGTTTGGTTTTCTGGCATTAACAGAAATGTCATCCCTGTGGAAGTATATTTCTTGCCTCTTCCTTTATTTCT
>NW_007430792.1:0-466 GCF_000475195.1 Diaphorina citri
AGTAAGTAATAATGAAAAGAAAAAGCAGGAAAAAATTGTTTGTTTGACTTCGAAAGAAAGAGATATAAGGGGGATACACACACACAGAGAGAGAGATAAGGGATAGAAAGAGAGAGATTGAAAGAAAGAGAGTGGGAGGGAGAGAGAAAAAGGAAGAAAGGGAGAGAGGAAAAAGAGAAAGACAGAGAGAAATAGAGGGAGAGAGGGGGAGAAAGAAAGGAAGGGAGAGAGAAGTAAAAATAGAGAGAGAATGAAAGAGACAGAGACAGAAGTTAAATATTTAAATTATGCTTCAGTTTATGATAAGGAGGAGGAAGGAGAATGTTATTCATCTGGAAGAAGACACAAGGTTGATAAAAAAGGGGCGGCACCTGTCGGACACCAAAGTTAAAACCTTAGTTCAATAGAGCCGCCAAAAAAATTACCTGTATTTTTTGTTATTTACTTTTTTGTTTTCTCTCTCTCT
>NW_007430793.1:0-466 GCF_000475195.1 Diaphorina citri
GCCGGAGGGGGTTGGCCAGGGGGGCGGAGAGGGCTTCCGCTTGGCAATGCTAAGTGAGCTGGAAACTTTGGAAAATATTGTTCAACGAGAGAAAATACTCTTTGTGAAAAAAAAATATGAATGAATGCGAAAAGAATGGTGACAGGAAACACAGGAGAAGAATAGGGAGAGGAGGAGGGAAAAGACAAAGAGCAAGAAGTAAATGGCGAAAGATGAAGAAAGGAAGAGAATGGAAAGAAGAGGCGGAGGAAAAGAATACGAAGAATAAGATTCGAAGAGAGTGAGAGAGAGAGAAAAAAAGAAGGAAAACAGAAGACAGGAAGAGGAGAAAACACCGGAATGAAAGAAGCAACAAGAAAAAAAGAAGAACAAGAACAAACAAGGAAGGAAAAAAAAAGAAAAACAACTAGGAAGGAAGATGGAAAGAACAATAAAAACGGAAAGGAAAAAGAAGAAAAGGGTGAAG
>NW_007430794.1:0-466 GCF_000475195.1 Diaphorina citri
GGATGTAAAAATCTCTACGAAATGTTCAAGTGTGAAATTTTATCTTTACCAAATTTCTTCACATATCGAACGAAAAAATGCATGATCTAATTTCAGACTTTTCAAAGAATTGCACATTTCTTTGAGGTTCATTCCCTCCTAAGGGACTTACAAGCATATTTGTTTTCTCAAAGTAAGTTATCTTTACAGAGCTTTCAATCTCATTACCACCCACGTTTGCTGACGTCAAGACTTGCACCTAATGTCACAAGCAAGGTACGGAAAATGTTGAAGAAGCATTTCTGCCTTCATATGTCAGACATGTTGATTAAAGTCAAAAGAAGCTTCAGGCTGCACGACATGAGTGGAAAAAGGTGCAAATGAAATGCAAGAATGGGAGTGAAAGAATAAATGAGAGGCAGATTGTGTGGGTGTAGGAAATTGAAAATTTAGGAATAGGTGGTACAATGACTTCAAATAATGCACG
>NW_007430795.1:0-466 GCF_000475195.1 Diaphorina citri
CCCGCTTCGTTTGTTTTTTGCGCAAGCGTTTCTGCGCATTTTGACGTGAAATCTGACGTCACAAGTCTTTGAACTTTTACACTAGAACGGTAATTAAAAATTGAATTTTCGACTTTTTAAAGTTACTTTTTCGGAGTTTTGACCTCAGAGTTGGATTTTTCACAACTTTTTACGTAGGAATCGACCTTTTATTAATAATATTTTCCCAATTGCAACTCCTCCATTGACCATTTATTTATAATTTTTACCCATTTGCAACTGATCTATTCCTACCCGGGGCGAACTTAATCCTAAACAGATTAGATTTCAGAACGATAACACCTCTGTTGTTACAGCTTCGCCCTAATAAACCTCTTAAATTAAACCAATTTTACCAATCAGGTAGGCTGCACCTACCTACAACTTTGGTAGATTTGAGAAATCAAAGCTCCCAAAAAATTTGTTAGATTTTTATAATAACTTCTAG
>NW_007430796.1:0-466 GCF_000475195.1 Diaphorina citri
TGAAAAGCAATAGTAAAGTAAGAGAAACACAGCTTTTACATTCCGTTTGTGGTGGTCTGTTCTATTATGGCCAGATTGCAATACTTTCTCATTATTAGTATAGGTTTGCCTTAACAATAAAATAAAATATATATAATTACCTCTCAACTTCTTCTGCCACTTCATTTCGCTAAACATATCTTCAGTTCGCTCGAAGAAGTCGGATACTTTGGATCCCTGATCATCCCGCTCTGCTGTCTGGTATACTTTGCTCTTGGTATCCTCGGTGAGATACTCGCAGATCTCGGGAATAGGGAACACTATCTGCTCCAGAGTCCTGTCTTGCCGAACAATCTGCAAAAATGTATAATATATGTAACTAATGACGACATCCACAAACAAACTAAACAAAAGCAACTTCCACCACAGCAAGACCTAACAGCAAGTAGTCTCAGGAGAGAAAGGCCGACCATTCTTCAAGGATGAA
>NW_007430797.1:0-466 GCF_000475195.1 Diaphorina citri
ATCCTGGGGTGGTGTGTCAACCCCGCCAAGATAAAATATGAGATGAAACTTTAATGTGAATTTAAACTCGATTAATGAAGTTTACTGAGTTATTATAATGTTTTAATGGAGCAGTTGCAAAAAAGTAAAAATCATTAATAAATGGTTGATTCCTACGTAAAAAGTAGTGAAAAATCCAAATCTGATGTCAAAACTCCGAAAAAGTAACTTTGAAAGGTCGAAAATTCAATTTTTAATTGCCGTTCTAATGAAAAAGTTCAAATAGTTGTGACGTCAGATTTCACGTCAAAATGCGCAGAAACGCTTGCGCACAAACAAACGAAGCGGTATTCATAAATTATGACGTCATCGCCTACGGGAGTGTATGCCGTGACGTCAAAGTTCACGCTTTACCGGTATTTTTTTAATCGATTTATCTCGGGATCTAGAAGTCGTAGAAGAAAAAGAAAAAATCCGTTGGTCCTCA
>NW_007430798.1:0-466 GCF_000475195.1 Diaphorina citri
CAATCTTTACCTCTCTTGAACTGATTTCCCAATAAAATACATTAGGAACACAACTCAACTGACTTAAAATTAATTAATGGTGTTTCTAAGTCTAAGGAAAAATAAAAAAACATGATTCATGATTTTTCTTCTACATCTACACTTTCCAGTTTCCACTTTCCATTCCACATTTCCAGTTTTCCACAAACGCTCAAAGCTCAAAGTGCTCAAACGCAGAAAACTAAAAATTCATCTGTAACGCAAATTGCATAGCTTTGAAATTTCACGGCGGCATTTAACAAAAATCACGATAGGGGAAGGTATGCCCCGCTTTTGCTAGTTTCTCCTTGGTAAACAAATGAATCATCTTACTGCTTACTGTGCTAGTGTGCTATGTGCTAGGAAAAATTTCAAGAAAATTTGAGGAAATTCCAATTTTCCTAGACCTTTTAATTATTTTCTGGTGTTTTACCCTTCTGCACAGTTC
>NW_007430799.1:0-466 GCF_000475195.1 Diaphorina citri
TGCTATTGACTTTGTCTGAATTGTTTTTTGAACCTACACTAGATTTCTGACTAGTTTTAACATTCTCTATTCTATCGGAATTATTTGTACTTGGTGTTTGACTAATTTTAGTGCTACTAGTTTTTCCTGAAATACTTGCATTGTCTTTTCCTCTTGTACTCTTGTGTTCCTCATTCATCCTTTCCTCTTTCGATGGCTTCCTGAAGATATCAGCTTTCTTCTTCCTGGAACCGATTTCTTCTCGAACATGTTTCTTCACTACCTTCTTCACAAGTTTCTGAATGTGTCGTTCGTTGTACTTGATGTTGTGAGAATATTCTCGTTTTTCTCGTGATGTGATGACTCTGTGATTGTTTCGAATGAAATGGTTGGCTTGCTCTCTGAAATCATAGCCCAAGGGTTATTTTAGATCTACTTACATTCTTACAAGTAAAATATAAACGACATTACATATTTATTTGTTTGT
>NW_007430800.1:0-466 GCF_000475195.1 Diaphorina citri
ATCCCATGGGATTTTTCACGCCGAATCGAATGGTGAAACTTTTAGAACTGTCCAACTTACAGTTGAGAAGTTGCGGTTCCCCTCCATGCGCTTCCATCGGACTTCCCAGTTAACGTGGACTGTATATCAATTAATATTGACACAAAATGACCCTAGACTGTGATTAGTTATCAGGGTAATGTTACACCAAGCGCGCATTGTTTGCAAACGTTCACAAACAATTGCAATCAATGCGCGCTTGCTGTAACATTACCTTTAAACTGACAGCAGCCGGATCAACTCCGCGCACACACGAACGCTGTTTGCAAGCCGACGTTTGTGGAAAAATGATTGCAAACGATGCCCGCTTGGTGTCACATTACCTTCAGGTTATCACTAACTTGTCATCTTAATAGGTACCTTACACAATCATTAGTAATGTCATTATTTCCAAGTAATGATGATGAAAAATCAGAAAATCCGGAAT
>NW_007430801.1:0-466 GCF_000475195.1 Diaphorina citri
CTAAAATAAAACGAGTAAAAATGTTGTTACCAAGATATGAACAAGCAGATCTGATATCTTTTGAGTGATCGATCATTTTATTGATTGTAATGTAAACTGAAGTACATATTTTCTCTTTAAACTATTGGAAAAACTAACAATGGGGCCAAAAAAATGGTAAAATGAAAGAAAAAGCAAATGAAAAATATAACGAACTAATAATGAAATCGAGAGACTCAAAGGCTTTTAACAGCACTTGTTGATAGCATTTATTTCCTAGACTGAGACTAGATGCAATTCTCTAACAGCTTTTACTTTATACAGGGTGTGCTAAAACTCATGAGAAAGTAACGCTTGGGCGGTGAACTTGTATTGGAAAATGTTTGAATCTTACATGTGAAAACCTACCCAGTATATCTGCCGTCTATATTTACACCAAGAAATTTACTTTAGATAGGCAGAGAGGTTTTTTCCCCAGTTGCTCTTT
>NW_007430802.1:0-466 GCF_000475195.1 Diaphorina citri
GTAAAAAATGCTGAAAAATTTTCAAAAAAATTTCAAGGATCAAAAAATTATTTGGGACTGAATTTACGTGATTTTTTTTCGATCTGGTCTTCACGAAAGTTAAAAAGGAAAAGAAACTAGTCTGTCCGGTGACTTTTTTTACATGCTTTTCTCAACTAACGCTCTCTCTCTCACTCACACATCCTAGAGGTGGCGGGAAAGAGGGAGAAAGAGAGCGACAGAGAGCATTGATCAATGTCTGATAAGAGGGCTTCAACTCGTCTCAGATTGTTAATTGATTAAAGAAAAATTGTGGCTCGAACAGCACACGATTTTCCTTGTCCCAACCTAGTCTTCCTTTTTACTTTCCCTATACTATTCCTTTCCTTATTCTGTAATAAATGTAAACGCAGTTTCTTTGTGTTATTATATCACAACTTTGGTGCTCACTGCAGCATTGTAGGATTTTCCCAATATCTCAATAATC
>NW_007430803.1:0-466 GCF_000475195.1 Diaphorina citri
TACCTAATTTGTTTAATATTCAGTTTATTATTATTATTATTATTGATTTGATTTTACTTTCATGTAATGATTTAAAATTAAAACTAGAGCCCGTTCTCCCTTAATTCCTTTTAATGTTTAAGTCACCCATCTATTTATTGGCCTTGCTCGGCGTAGCTTAACATAGGTGACGCTAAAAGCGGTCTTAAATGATCGACTGAAGTGTTATCTAAAACTTTCTCGCTTTGAGTTCATAGGTCGTCGCGACAAATTTCAAGATCAGAGCTCATTTGTGTGAGAAAATGTGAAAAAAAAATCCCCCAAAAACCTTTTTTTTTATATTCTGGACAAAATTTGCACCACCATTTTTGTGTTCCTCGTAAAAAGACCTTTAATTTGATATATAGGTCGACCGGGTTTGGTATTTGTTTACAGACAGACAGACACACGGACCAATGGCTGAAACTTTGGATTTAGGCTCTAGGGA
>NW_007430804.1:0-466 GCF_000475195.1 Diaphorina citri
AGCAATTCGTCCTACAAGTCGTTCCAGTATTCTGCAGGCTGACCTGCGTTCTATGGAATTTAATCTTACCAATGTGAATAACTTCTTCCACAACTTGAGTGTTCTAATGGTTATTGGTTCAATACAAATAAATAAATGGCATTCGAACTACGTCCCCTCCATCATGAATCCAATGCCTTAGCAATTCCAATTGCACTACAGTGCCATAATTAAGTATTTTGTACACCTAGTCAATATTTAGAACGATATATCACTAAGTACCTACACAATATACACCTTCAATATTGTCTTTCAGGGTGGAATTCTGGAATTAACAGTAGTCATAAATTCATCTTCAAAGCTTTCAAAGTCCCATTTTACTTCTGGGTTATCAAGATGGAACAACCCTATACCCACCCAGAATATCCGGTAAAGGTTTGGTCAGGGTTGTTCCATCGCGGTTACCCTTCATTCTAGTACTAGATCA
>NW_007430805.1:0-466 GCF_000475195.1 Diaphorina citri
AGGATAAAATCCGCCCCGGGCGGGAATCGAACCCGCGGCCTAACGCTTACAAGGCAGACGCACTACCAACTAAGCTAATTAGGCTGGCTATACAAGGTGAACTGCAAGTATACCCATTTTAGTATTGGCCGGAACATTGTGTGAGTTAGACAGGAGATGGTGGGCTGTTCCATTGTCCTCAATCAGTAGAATACGTTGACAGCTGGTAAGTTCAATGATTATGTTGGATACTACCGGATCATCAATCTCCAAATTAGCAAACACATTGTTGTAGTCAGCTTCACGGATGTCAGGGAATGGCTGAAATCATGGAGATAAAATAACATATTATTTTCAAGCGGGTTTGGTAGAGGGAACTGGAACAACAGAAAAGAAAATAGAATAGGAGAAAGCCAGCCGTTCCGAGACCGGACTTCTAGGTTTAGGATAAAGCCAGCCGTTCCGAGACCGGACTTCTAGGTTTAGG
>NW_007430806.1:0-466 GCF_000475195.1 Diaphorina citri
GAAGCATGGACTCATTGAGTGATCTAACCAACGTGTATCTAGACTTGGATCTGGATCAACTGGACAAAGACAGGTAAAATATCACGCACCATAAAACCTCAAACCTAGAAACCTAGATCCTGTTTTTTATGATAAAACAAGCTGTGGGTTCAAGGACGGGTTAAGAAGAAGCGAAAAATCCCCACAGCTTGTTTCACACAACTCAGTAAAAACGGACTTGACACCGACAGCACACCGAACGGTAATAGAGTATGTCGTAATTTAATAATGTACCTAATGTTGATAGTTGTTGAATAAATCTGGACGGTGAACATCACACGACTTTCCTTATCCTATTCGGCGGTTTCCGAAATCCGCCAAAAGTGGCCAAAATTCCACCCTTTTGCGCCGATCTTAACCAAAGGTTTCGTATTGCATCATTGTCACATTTGAGGACTACATTCCAAATTTCAAGTCTCTAGCTCTT
>NW_007430807.1:0-466 GCF_000475195.1 Diaphorina citri
AATGGACCAGACGTGCTAAGTATGTAATAAATTTTAATTAATTATATGCAAGGCCGAGCGAAACTTGTTTCCAAATACATAGCTTATGGAAGTGCGAACTTTGCGATGGAAAATCTCAAATTAACAACTTATTGAGCAGCTTTAAGATCCATGATATCCTTGTTATGATCGGAATTATGATTTTTTGACAAGACGCCTTGCTGGTTTGATCTTTTCAAAAACTTTATAAGTCTCATGAAGTCTCCTCTCCTTGAACCTGCTGAATTCTGACGGCAGATCGGTGATTTATGAGAGAAAATTTCCAATTCTCAATCGATACAAGACGATGTTGTGACATATTAACACAGATTCCAGTTTCACGAATTCCATGTTTTTATGAGAATTATGTTACAGTAACCTTCAGGTGAAATGACCTGCAAGTTTAGAAAAATACTGTGTTTTAGGATAATGTTTTCTGTGTTTTCAA
>NW_007430808.1:0-466 GCF_000475195.1 Diaphorina citri
TTCCTTCTCTCTTCGATTTCGGGACGATAAGACCATAGCAGTTACAGTTCCCTCTGTCAAAACCTCTTAAAAAAAAAAGAACTCTTACCCGCCCCTCGAGCTCAGACTGTCTGACGGTACTAGATCTCAAGATTTTTCAGCCACACACCAAGACGGTTTGACACACGGTCTTAAGAGTGAGTGGCCGGTATTATATGAAGTCCAGCTAATATTGCTACCTCTGGTATGAAATTGAGTATAGCGGTGCGAACGACATGTTGTAACACATAGTGTCACCGGAGCTTTGTCCATCATATAAACATACCTACATAATATTATTATCACTCTTCAATTCGCCACTTCTCCATTTCGTCCAGGTCGAGGGTTCGAATCCCTTCTAGGAGCCGTATTTATATTTATAGAAACGTATCCGTAGAAAGGTTTCAACTGGCCTTCGATTTGGAAGTATCATTCCCCGGACTCGGGC
>NW_007430809.1:0-466 GCF_000475195.1 Diaphorina citri
TCCCTGACTTTTCCAGTCTCCATGAAATTCCCTGACTTTTCCCGGTTTTCCCGGTTTTCCAGTCCGGTAGACACCCTGCTATTTATACCATTAAATAGTTGCATTTATTTACACACACAACTGCTGTACCTACAACACCATGGAGTACTATTACGTCATATTCACAGATGTACCTACGTTACTCATACCTAATGGTACATGAGGTACATACATGAACAAAACACCAACCATGACCTCGACACAATAGAAGAACCTCATGTGTAGGTACGAATATTATTCAGTCCAAAATCTGCATGAGTACCTACCTAGATATGTACATATTGTACATAACACACCTGAGTAGGTAGTAGGTACCTACAGAGCCGCCATCATCTGTTTAATTTGTAGTTACTCAGTATTAGGTAGCTAGGTAAATGGCTGAATATTAGGTAGACAAATCACTTGAATTCTATTTTAGAAAGATAAA
>NW_007430810.1:0-466 GCF_000475195.1 Diaphorina citri
TATTAAGGTTCGTTCTCGGAACGGCTGGCTTTTTCCTATCCTGTCTTCCTTCTCTCTTCGCTTTCGGGACGATAAGACATTAGCAGTTACAGTTCCCTCTGTCAAGTACTTATACCTACACTAATGCAGGCAACAGGCAATACATAACCATAGAAAATGGACGATGATAGAACCAGCCAGGAATGTTTAGGCATAACGCAGGTGCATTTTTTCCATAAGCATAGGTAATTAATTGTTGGCAAAAGAAGAGCTGGAAATGATCGCATCAGAAAAACATCTCTACCTAATAACAGTGGTAGATCATGAGAGTTTCAAAAGGGGAAAACACTTTTCCATAGAAGCAACCTCCATGGCCGAGTGGGTATCACACTAGGCTTGCACGCAGGAGGCCCGGGTTCGATTCCCGCCGGGGTCGAAGTTTTCTCGGCCCTGTGCTTGGAGTTCGGGGTGCTTACTTTCTATTACC
>NW_007430811.1:0-466 GCF_000475195.1 Diaphorina citri
GGATGCAACGCACGAAAAATGGAAACGGGTATTTACAAGTTACAAGTTAAAAATATCCATCAAATTTAATTGAAATAGTACAAACCGTTTGGAAGTTATTGCGAATCAATTTAATTACTGAAAAAGGGCTTTCTGTGCAGAACCGGAACATTTTTGTCAAATTTCATCAATATTGGAACGAAAATTGAGTAAAAAATTTAGAAGTTTAGAACCCATTTCTATTGTTTACTTTGTCATACATTACCTTGGCTCTCTTATGAACGTCTTGAGGCATCAGAGCTCTCTGCGGTCTGGTTTCTTCCAAATAATGCATTATGTTTAACTGAAAGTGAACAGAAATAAATTCTCATGTAAATACATATAATATAAGGTTTGTGAACAAGAACAACAAGATCAGAGCTCATTTGTGTGAGAAAATGTGAAAAAAATCCCGCAAAAACCAGTTTTTTTGGTTTTTTGGCTTTAT
>NW_007430812.1:0-466 GCF_000475195.1 Diaphorina citri
AAGAAGAAGAAGAAGAAGAAGAAGAAGAAGAAGAAGAAGAAGAAGAAGAAGAAGAAGAAGAAGAAACAGAGAAAAAGATTAAAGTTGAGGAGGAGAAGGAGAAGGTGGAAAAGAAGATTCCCTTCTGACGATTCTCCACAGAACAAGCTGGGCCCGTCCCTCCGGGAATTTTATAGCCCGTAGTATATTCGATCGTGGTTAAAGAAAATCAGTACTTATGTACCTACCTAATTTGTTTAATATTCAGTTTAGTATCATTCTTGATTCGATTTTACTTTCGTTCTCCCTTTATTCCTTTAAGTCACCCATCCCTTTATTGGCTATCAATTTATTTATTTATTATTACTATCGTAATAATAAAGGAAGGACGGACTAAAAAGTGACTATACACACCTTCAGTTCCTCTTATGACCTACTATCCCCCCGAAAAAGTTCAAGATTCGCTTCTGCTTTTGTTGTTATTCCA
>NW_007430813.1:0-466 GCF_000475195.1 Diaphorina citri
GAAAGTGATAATAACTTGTAAATACACCCTGATTGACGCATTTAAATCAAAAGAAAAAAAAGGAGTTTTCGTGGCGAATAGCCTCCTAGTGACCCAAAAAACACAATCCCGATCCAAAGTAGTTGATACTTTGCCGGAAAACAGCTCAGTCCCGAAAGGGAATTCAGCTAAACATGCAAGAGAAAGTCGGACAAACTAATAGGGACAATTTACCTAATGCATATCTAGGCTACTTTGACTATTCTAGATCCTTCAAAAGATAAACGTAGAACTACAATTCCCTTGAAAAGATAAACGTAGAACTACAATTCCCTTGAAAAGATAAAAGTAGAACTACAATTCCCTTCAAAAGATAAAGTAGAACTACAATTCCCTTGAAAAGATAAACGTAGAACTACAATTCCCTTGAAAAGATAAAGTAGAACTACAATTCCCTTCAAAAGATAAAGTAGAACTACAATTCCCT
>NW_007430814.1:0-466 GCF_000475195.1 Diaphorina citri
CAAAGAGCACGGCGAAGTTGCTGTTACGATACTGTTGCGATACAGGGACACACAGCCTAACCAAGCTCCGTCTTCGGTTTTAATTGCTCATTCTAGGCAGCACAATACCCGTGTAATACCTCAGGACTTCATTGTTCCTCTTGTGGTGTCTGCTTTCATCCCGAGGGAAATTATATTCCCCGACTGAAATCTTAAATATGATACACCAAGCTTTGTTGTATTAACCCTTGCACAGTAGTCAAAGTTTGGTTAATAATACTGAATATTGGACATACATCGTTCCCAGAACACGAATGTGTCCTTGATGACTCACTTTAAGTTTATGAAATCAAGTGAAGATTCAGCATATGTACCTATCATTTCTTTCAGATTGCCTATCGGGCTTTATCACCTAGAATAGAATATTTTTGGACGCGTCCACTGAAAAAATATCCGTCTTAAGTGCAATCCAAGGACCAACATTCAA
>NW_007430815.1:0-466 GCF_000475195.1 Diaphorina citri
GAACAAAAGTGTCCCTCATTGAGACCAAAATGTCCCAAATGGGACAAAAGTGTTTCAAATGAGACCAAAATGTCCTAAATGGGACAAAAGTGTCTCAAATGGAACCAAAAGTTTCTTCAAATGGGACCTAAGTTTCTCAAATGGGACAAAAACAGTGTCACAAATAGTACAAAAGTGTCTCAAATGCGACAAAAGTGTCTCATCAGACAGGTATCTCCTAAAGAGCTCTTCTACCCAACAAAAACTATATGATTTTTGTTCCCCGAGGGTGAAATAACAATGGAGCTGACGGTTTTCCGATTACGCCAAATCTTAATTCGAGAGGGAGAAAGCATTTTCTTTTCTTCTCCATTTATCATTATTTCCCGCCATTGTCGCTGTCGATATGGCTGTCGAATTCTGTTCTCTCTCTCTCTCTCTCTCTCTCTCTCTCTCTCTCTCTCTCTTCTTCTTCTTTCTAATCGAA
>NW_007430816.1:0-466 GCF_000475195.1 Diaphorina citri
CTCTCTCTCTCTCTCTCTCTCTCTCTCTCTCTCTCTCTCTCTCTCTCTCTCTCTCTCTCTCTCTCTCTCTTTCTTCTCTCTCTCTCTTTTTCTTCTCTCTCTCTTTGTCTTTCTCTCTCTCTCTCCCTCCCTCCCTCTTTGTCTTTCTCTCTCTCCCTCTCTCTCTCTTTCCGCTGATTTCATTTCCTTTTGGTTTTGTAGCGAAAGGAAGGAGGTACAGGAAAAGGAAGGAGAAAGCAGACGATCACTAGAACGAAGACGGATAAAAGAGAAGCATGACAGCTAAATATTACATATTTATTCTATGAATGGGGGTACATCTCAACAAAAATAGACAGGAAATTTTATTAGAGTTAAAATAAGAAAGTGGAAAAAAGGAAATTGCTTCTTTTTTTTACATAATCTTTTTCTTTTTTTCTTGTCTCTACTACCTACTATTGTTTGTTATCTATATGTTTGTTCTGTC
>NW_007430817.1:0-466 GCF_000475195.1 Diaphorina citri
AATAACAAATAAATAATACATGCAACTGGAGAACACATATATTTACAAATGTATTCACAAAATTGGACCATGGACTATGGACTATTGACCCTAGACTAGACCTTGGACCATCGACCTTTGCACCACGGTGTCCACAACGGAGCCTGGAACCTTCTGCTTATTCAGATACGCTTGAAAATTTTGAGGTTAGTTTGAGATTAAAATGCTATCAAAACTGTATACAAATTACAAAACCATTGACAGAGCATCGCAGAAACATGACCATCGCACAAAAAAATACTCAGCTCCATGTCTTCATTTTGTACGAACCAGACAATCGTTTTGACTACGCCACCAAACCAGAACACGATGATAATAATAATAATAATAATAATAGACTCTTAAGTGAAAGGCAACCACTAGGCAAGGTTAACGCCTTAGGCGTTCTCTACCACCTAACCCTTAGAGCTCCATTATTATGTGGTCA
>NW_007430818.1:0-466 GCF_000475195.1 Diaphorina citri
ATAAGTTGATTTCCTTGTTAAAGTGTCTTTTACTCCCAATAATTAAACCAACAACGTAATGAAAAGCCTGGGTTTTTTCTTTTTTGTTGCATGAGACCTGTTTTAGTTAAAACGCCAATAAATAGAAGAGTCAATTTTTTGATAGTAAAAGAAAAGAGCGATTTTCGTCTTTGAGCTAAGGAAGTCTCCACGGACAGCAATTTTGCGCAAGATGGTTGGTGCAACTCGTTCAGAAGGGGGCGGTATTTTTCGTCATCGTCAGTCTCTCAATCAGCCCAAGCAAAGGTGATTGCTGTGCTGACATTTGGTTTTGGCTAAAAATTTTACGTGGATGCCCTTCGCACTCAACCTTTGTTATTTTTTTAGCAAGGGGAATTTCAAGCTGATATCTTTTAAAGTCCCCCAGCCAGACTAATCTGGTCTAATCCCTTACGCCCTTCTTAAATTGAACTTTTCAAATCAAACT
>NW_007430819.1:0-466 GCF_000475195.1 Diaphorina citri
ACGAATGAATGAACGTAGTAAAAAAGACCCCTCCGTTGTAAGATATAATGTTGAGAACATTTCATTCATAAAAACACTTGGGAGTATGTTCAGTGCATGGCCTCTTTAGTACTCCATGGACGGAAATGAGCCCGTCACTGTCCGGGCTGGAGTATACTGGTTTACTGGTCCACTATACCTACTACTAGTGCACGATTGAATCATTCAAGACAAAAGTAATCACGAGAAAACTCAGGGGAGGAAGTGGGGAAAAAAGTTAGCTTTCATTATAATCTACTAGTACAGGTACAAAACAGATATGAATTCGTAATTTCATACAACTGAAAATCAAATCCAAAAAGCAAAAGACCTTTGTTGCCCGTCTGAAACAATCTGTCTGACGCTTGCCACTCTACACCTACATACATATCTCAAAAGTCTAAAATACCACCTCTAAATGAAGCTTAATAAGATAATAAGGCATTCC
>NW_007430820.1:0-466 GCF_000475195.1 Diaphorina citri
GTTTTCTCAGCTTTCTAAATAATACACTTTGTTTAAAAATCAGGTGTCGGAACACAGTTCAATTCGCTCACCAACGATGCTAGTCACGACCTTATATGCTGTATAGGGGAAAAAAAAATTCGCGCGAACTTTCATTCATACTGGAGCTTAGAGGCCTTCTATCCAAATGTGACATACATGGTTGGAAAGCTCGTTTTCTCAGCTTTCTAAATAATACACTTTGTTTAAAAATCAGGTGTCGGAACACAGTTCAATTCGCTCACCAACAATTCTAGTCGAGACCTTATATGCAGTATATGGGAATTTTTTTCGCGCGAACTTTCATTCACACTGGAGCTTAGAGAAATTTCGTTTGGGAAAAAAAAATTCGCGCGAACATTCATTCAATCTGGAGCTTAGAGGCCTTCTGTCCAAATGTGACATACATGGTTGGAAAGCTCGTTTTCTCAGCTTTCTAAATAATATA
>NW_007430821.1:0-466 GCF_000475195.1 Diaphorina citri
TTCTTTCTTCAAGAGATGAAATTTTCATTTTGGTTTCTCTATCGTCAAGTTTGATGTCAACAATCTCAAATAATTTGTCACACAATTCTCTGAGTTGTATTATATTGCTTTCTTCAGCTATTTTGCTTATCTCGTTTCTTATCGTAATAATATCGTCATCTTTGTCTGTTTCTTTGTTCTCTGATGGATTTTTATTTCTCTTCATTGTGGTTGTGAATTTGCTAAGAGATATTCTTCTCTGTTGACTTCTTGTCCTTTTTTTACCCGCCATAATGGTTTTTGTTATTTGGCGGCTGAGTACATAGGGACTGAAGAGTTCAGAATAATGCAGGTGTCACTCGATTATAGGTATCTCCGATTGATATTAAAATTATAGGTACAAAAGTATCGTATTATCTGTACCTGTGTTAAACAGTAGTACCTATGAAAATAGGTGTACCAGTACCTATGAAAGAGTACCTGTACC
>NW_007430822.1:0-466 GCF_000475195.1 Diaphorina citri
GGGTTATCATTGTGATACCAGTATTGGCTATGCCCCTCTTCTGATCTTGTTTAATTACCAAGTACATTGTATATTTCTAACAATCAGCTCTTTTGTCTCACAAAACATATATCTTAATGAACCACTCTGACTCTTCATCAAGCTTCTATCTACTAGCAATTCGAATCTTGAATTCTTGTTCAATGTCCAAGTATTACCAGACAAGGCGCTCTAAGGAGTCGACATTAGTAGCATTAGTTAATGAACAAACCTTGTCAACTCCTATCTTCAACAAAAACTCAACAAAAAAGGAAAGAAAAGTCAGAAAACCTTTCTCAATGTGAAACTACAAAGCACCTCATGTGACAGTTCTCATTAACCTAATTGTGTTTGAGAAGTTAGCATGTTCCATGTTGAGAGGAAACTATGTCAAACTTTACCTGCCTGAACTTTGCTACCTGTGACGTCAGAAAGTTTCTTTTATTGC
>NW_007430823.1:0-466 GCF_000475195.1 Diaphorina citri
TGCTCTCTTTTTTTAGTTGAATGTTGGGTAATCCCCCCTTCACGAAAGGTAAAACCCCCGTCATTGAAACTGTAAAGACCTTCTTGTAGCAGTTATCAGTAATAAGCCGGGACGTTAAACTCCTTAAAAATAAATGAATCAGACCTTCTTAAACAAATGACTTTAAAAAAATAAATAAAACGTTTGTCTTATGTCAGACGGTCTGATGGAATATCTGAACGTATGTGGCTTCCTTAATCCATAGACCGTTGCACCTGCTTTCCCGGTATTTCCGAAAATCATTGTGCAAAGATACTTTCAAAGTTATTTTCTAAATTTACTCTCAAAGCAAAGTTGTTTTCTAAAGATACTCTCTCGACGTTGTTTTCATAAACTCGAACTTTCTCTTAGACATTTTCCAAGTTTCTCTCTCGGAAAGCTGAGAGTCTATTTTCTCTTCCGCGAAATAATAGAAGTCCTTGAAAGT
>NW_007430824.1:0-466 GCF_000475195.1 Diaphorina citri
AATCTCCAAGGTTCTCTAGAAAAATTGGCAATTTCATACAAGAGTAGGTAAAACCAAATGTCCATAATGTTGACAAAGTTAGCAAATATAGGGTCCGAAGTATATTTTATCTAGATACAGTAGTTTGGTCTTAGATGTTCTTGACTAATAGTCGATAGAATTTCATTTCCTTGAATGAATAGATAGTGTGACCTTTTCCTAACATTGAATGTCAGCTTTTCATTTTTAACTTAAAGTGTGACTGCATTTTACTTTGACTTAACATTTTTAACCGCTTGCTTTAATATTCCTCTCTGTTTCTATTGTCTACATGACCCGTCATTAATATTCTCTGTGTATAAATACTGTATAAATTTTCATTGCCATTTCAATCGGTAGTTTTGACTCGTTGCCAGCATGTCTGCAGTTTTAAGTTTCATTCTATCCAAATTTTATCACATTGTTCATACTCATTCATTCGGACACG
>NW_007430825.1:0-466 GCF_000475195.1 Diaphorina citri
ATTAAAACATCCTTTTTGGATGATTAAAAATTCTCCCATTAGTTAAATCTCTCATTAAGTCGTTGGTGAAATCCACTAAATATCTTTCATTTTATATCACACTGATTCACTCACTTTCCTTAAATACTAAGGAAGTTCAGGGAATCCGTATCAAAGGAACCTTTTATGGAATACATTTAAGGAAGATTTTTTTTCCTTTCTACTACGAATGTAATTTTTCAGTGCGGACTGGACTTTAAGAACCCCTGATTTAAAACGAAATCCCGTATTGGAAATAAATGTGTCACCATTGATAAAGTTTTGTCTGGAACAATTATTAGTAATCCGGGAATAATAAGTTGTAACATGAAGTGTGGGTGGTGACCCTACTTTATAAATCTCTAGGGACATGCTAACTCATCCACTTAGCCCCTTCGGCCCTTTTTCTCCTAGCCCTTGATTTTTTTTTTTTTTAAGAGGTTTGACA
>NW_007430826.1:0-466 GCF_000475195.1 Diaphorina citri
TTTCCCACCTCTCTCTCTCTCTTCAACCTCTATCTATCTCTCTCTACCTACCACCTATTTCTTTATCTCACCCTTCCTCTTTTTCCTTTTTCAACCTCTACCTATCTCTCTCTCTATCCCATTTCTCTTTATATACTAAATATTTCCATCTCTCTTCCTTCCCTCTTTTTCCTTCTCACTCTCTCTCCTTGAATAAGTGCAGGCAATTTCTTCCTGGCCTTTATCAACTCTTCTCTCTCTCTCCCTCTGCTATCTATTTCTATCTCTCTTATGCTTGTCTGCATCCTTTTCCTGATCCTTTTCTGTTTTCCGCTCAACCCTTAATGTGTATTTCTATCCTTCTTGTCTCCCTTTTTCTCCTTCACTCTCCCTCTCTGTCTCTCCCTTCAAATTTCCTCTCTCTCTCTCTCTCTCTTTCGCTTTATCCTATCTCCCTCTGTCTGCCTCATGCATCGTTTATCCTATT
>NW_007430827.1:0-466 GCF_000475195.1 Diaphorina citri
CGCGGATTTGGCAATTATGTTCGCGGATTCGCGTCCCGAATCGACATTTTGGATATTTGGCAAGCCTACCTATAGGTACTTAATACGATTAAATGAATCATTGAAAAGTTCAAAAACCAAGGACAAAAGCATGTGTCTACCACGTTAGTAGAAAAACACAAATGTAGCAAATAAGTACACATATTTTTCGTAAGTTTGGTGTCCTTCATTTATTTTTTTGAAATAGTAGCTATGTACATTGTACATACAACCTATATTTCTGTAGGTATACATATTTGCTACCCATTCTACTATTGATATGAATGAGAGCTTTTGCAAATAAAAAGACAATATTAGGGTAGACATCACAGTTCATACTAATGACTCTAATGAGATACAAACATTTATCTACCCACCATTTTGTCCAATTTCAGATATTCAGCATAGCTTTTATGTCAATCAATTGAACATTGGATGGATGCAATTA
>NW_007430828.1:0-466 GCF_000475195.1 Diaphorina citri
TGGATTTTTCCCAACTTTTTACATAGGAATCGACCATTTATTTATAATTTTTACCCATTTGCAACTGCTCCATTGATACTCATGAGGGACATACTACGACACAGACCACACAAGTCTAATGTGGCAGTTGTTTTACGCAAAAGAAAATCGGATAAAAAACTTTTTTTTTTCTTTTCGAAATGTGACGTGAGATTCTTTTTTCCTGCATCCCGATTTGCACTTAGATTTGCTAACTTCAAATAAGTCACGAAAATATTGCTCAAGTTGAGTTTTGGATTGGCCTTACCTTACCCTTACTCCATTTAGACTGATGTACCTGTGTATAGGGATCCTAACAAAAGGATTAGGACCTAGAATACCTAGAGATGTTACTGCACCATGCTTAAATAATATCCTATTAAGAACTCTTTAAAGTACCAAACTTATATTTAGGTATTATAAATAGCCCCCTTTTTTGTCTCTATTT
>NW_007430829.1:0-466 GCF_000475195.1 Diaphorina citri
GAAATCTATGACCTCACTCTGTATTACACCTCCACAAATTGTAAATTGTGTAAAATTTTGTAGATAAACTTACAAGTTGCAAGTAAATGGGCAAAATGTAAACATGGAAATATTGCAATTTATAAATGTGGGTTTGCAATATTTCTATATGTTTTGCATCTCAAAAGGTAATTATGAAATCGATAGATAATTATGTTCTGGGGTGGACATTGAAGTAACATTTGCTGGGCAAGATGTTAGGTGTGGGTGTGTGAACAAGAGATAGCGCGGAGGTCACCTACACTTACAGCAAGGATAGCTTGGGAAGATAATAAAGCACGTCTAATTAGGCTCGAAATCCGTGTATGTTTAAACCTACAACCTCCCCGTCACTTTGTACTGGTTGTTGTGCAGTCAAACCTGGATTTATCGTCACATTGAGAAACAATTGAAGACGATAATCTCGTCTGACCACTGTAAATGAGAA
>NW_007430830.1:0-466 GCF_000475195.1 Diaphorina citri
ACATTATCCCAGCAGGATAAAATCCGCCCCGGGCGGGAATCGAACCCGCGGCCTAGCGTTTACAAGGCAGACGCACTATCAACTAAGCTAACTAGGCTGGCGACAATTGAGAATTAGTACTAAAGGACTCACAAAACACACGGACCAATGGCTGAAACTTTGGATTTAGGCTCTAGGGACCTCAAAACGTGTTTTTGCACTAAAATCTGACCATCGAAAATTTGACCCGATTACATTACTTTCCTTCCTATAGGATAAGGAAAGTAAAAAAGGATATACGTACCTGCCTATAGTAATACATTTTTTATTTGATTTTCAGATTAGAGCTAAGATGAAGATCTCAGTTATGTTCATGTTCCTGCTAGGTTTCTTCAGTCATATTGCAATTACATCGGTTGGTACAATAAGGCCCACGATGTACCCTAGACCAAGGACCACGATAGACCCTGATAAATTACGTCCGATA
>NW_007430831.1:0-466 GCF_000475195.1 Diaphorina citri
AGGTACCTTAGCTGAAGTAAAAGCTCAGCAAAAAAGTTTCCCCTAATGGGAAAAAATGTTTTTACTTTTCCAAAGCAGGAAAAATGTACAAAGGAGAAATTTGTAATTTGGAAAATTGACTTTATTTGAAGTTTTCGGCTGTGTATGAGTGTGATGTGCCCAAAATAGGTTACCCTATGTACTACTTATGTAACAGTTAGTTCAACTTCTATACTAAAAAAATGGTGAAAAGCTACACTAAATTTTACCATCCCAACAAGACTAGGGGTAGATATTGCCTACATATTTAAATTTCTATGTTATAGTACCTACATAGAAAATAAAGGAATTACACGTAGAATGAGAAGAAATTATTGAGAGGGAAAAATCATAGGGAATTAAACTTTTTGATAGTGCAATTCTAGAGAATAGCTGTTTTGAATGGAAATGAAACTAATTGAGAAAAGTGAGAAGTTTCTGCTTTAAG
>NW_007430832.1:0-466 GCF_000475195.1 Diaphorina citri
TTTCATAATTATTCATGTCTTAGGTCAACCTAATCATGACAAATATGGTTCTCACAATTTGCATAAAGGCAGATCGACTTAGTAGTCTGTACTTGCATCCAAACAGTAGTGCTGTTTTGTAGTAATGATTTTCTTTGAGACAAATCACGTTTTCTTGTACTACTATTTGGATATTGTGAGGTTCGTCACGCAGTCTTATTGTTAGTAGGGAAACGGCACTTTCGTTACGGAAAATGAATTGGGCGCATATGACTGGATATGACGCACAACGAAGGCCTGATTTGCATACAATACGGTGACCGTGAAAAGTGTAGACTAGACTTATCTAGGAAAGTTTAGGTTATTTTTCCCCAAGGACGAAATGGCAAAGGCAAACAGGGGAGAGTTACAGCAAAAATCAGTACGAAAACATATGATTACTTTCGTATACGATGAGAACGAGCATAAGGAAAGTAAATACTTCTTA
>NW_007430833.1:0-466 GCF_000475195.1 Diaphorina citri
AGATATTGGGAAAATCCTACAATGCTGCAGTGAGTACCAAAGTTGTGACATAATAACACAAAGAAACTGCATTTACAAAAAGTAGTTCTGCCATCACAATTCGGCTACAGCTCAAGCCGCTACCACAACAACAACAACAACAACATCTAGTTGGTCAGCTGTACTCTGACTGAAATTTGATCTGGACTACATTGGGAATGGGATTTATATCTGGCGCGAGGACGAGGACAGTACGAGTAGGCAATTAATTGGCCTTTTGTAATAAACACCACTGGAGTCCACTAACATTCCAGTCCAATTGGTCAGCTAAAGTCAGCTTCAATTGGATTTGTAGCTGTACAGAACTGTATTTTGTCCAAGGGAATTGGACTCCAACGGTCAGTAACAGCAGTAACTATAGTTCATCCAGATCAATGTGACAGCAATGAGTCATCAACCCAAAATGAAGGAACCAATCAGATTGCAG
>NW_007430834.1:0-466 GCF_000475195.1 Diaphorina citri
TACAAACTGAATTCTCTTCATGTTTAAGGAATGGAGGAGGGAAAATATAATCCCCCATCCATCCCTTTTACAAGGGTAACAAGTTACCTACCTACTGCAACTTTGAGGACTTTACGAATAGAAGAAAAATTTACATGTTTACAAGTTTTAAAAGGCAAAAGGAAGAACTCATTTTTAAAAGGCCCCTAGTGGGCCCTCGAAGGTCTAATAGAGTTTGAAAAATCTTTAGAGTTTTAGAGACAATTTCCCTTGTGTTGAACATTTCTGGGAAATTTCGTAAAAATAACAGTTTGTAACATATTTTGGCGGGCTAAACTGTATGTCCTATCAAATATTGAAGACCGCCAGCCTAGTTAGCTTAGTTGGTAGTGCGTCTGCCTTGTGAGTCCTAGGCCGCGGGTTCGATTCCCGCCCGGGGCGGATTTTATCCTGATGGGATAATGTTTGTTCTCGGAACGGCTGGCTT
>NW_007430835.1:0-466 GCF_000475195.1 Diaphorina citri
CATTTTCAAATGACTGGGAAACAGTGACGGATATACTTTGAAAGAAGAACTGCTTTAGTATAACAATTTGTAGCCAACCTAATTAGCTTGGTTGGTAGCGCGTCAGCCTTGTAAGCGCTAGGCTGCGGGTCCGATTCCGCCAGTGGCGGATTTTATCCTAAACGGATAATGTTCGTTCTTGAAACGGCTGGCTTTCTCCTATCCTGCCTTCCTTCTCTCTCTCTACGATTTAGGGACGATGAGACCTTAACAGCTAGAGTTCCCTCTATTAAATAAACCTCTAAAAAACGAAAAAAAGCATTTGTAGATGATAAACGTGAAGATTTTATTACAATTTATATTATTGGGTTACATTCTTAAAAAAATAATAAATTTGTACATGTTTAAATAACAAAAATGAGATAGGTACTCTGACGCTCCATCAAACTAACACTAGCACCGCGGGTTCGATTCCCGCCCGGGGCGA
>NW_007430836.1:0-466 GCF_000475195.1 Diaphorina citri
TAAAAAAATAAGATTAAATTTTAATTCATTTTAAGGTCACAAGCTCCTAAGAAAATGATGACTATTTGTAAAAAGGATCAAAAGGCCAGAGGTGATAAGAAAAGTTTACGAATATTGTAATTTTAAAGCACGTGAACACCAAGGTTATCAAGTAATTAGATAAGTCTTATCAGCAACAAGTTTTATCACCCCAAAGTTTTATACCAGTAGGTACTAAGATTGCCAACAGTAGGTACCGTATTTCCAGGGGCATCCCGTATTTTTGGGAAAAATAAAATGTCCCCCTAGGACAGATTTGCCATTGGCCACACCCACATCACACACAGCTTTCTATTCACCAAAACGGGCCCTCCTACCTGTCAATGCAAGGATCACCTTTCCGTGTGGCACATAATAACATGCAACTGACATGACCAAATAAGAACTTCTCTACCCCATCCCCCCTCCCTGGTTGATACTGACAAGG
>NW_007430837.1:0-466 GCF_000475195.1 Diaphorina citri
GTGTGCTGATTTCAATTGTAAGATTACAGCTTAGCATCCTGTATAGAACTTCGTGTGTCGTGTAGAACTTCGTGTGTCGTGTAGAACTTCGTGTGTCCTGTAGAACTTTGTGTGTCCTGTAACACTTCGTGTGTCCTGTAACACTTCGTGTGTCCTGTAACACTTCGTGTGTCCTGTAACACTTCGTGTGTCCTGTAACTCTTCGTGTGTCCTGTAACACTTCGTGTGTCCTGTAGAACTTCGTGTGTCCTGTAACACTTCGTGTGTCCTGCAACACTTCGTGTGTCCTGTAACACTTCGTGTGTCCTGTAACACTTCGTGTGACCTGTAACACTTCGTGTGACCTGTAACACTTCGTGTGTCCTGTAACACTTCGTGTGTCCTGTAGCACTTCGTGTGTCCTAAATTCTAATGTACCTATTTCATTGTTAATCCTGTCGTACAATCATAACTATTATTGAACTAT
>NW_007430838.1:0-466 GCF_000475195.1 Diaphorina citri
ATCATACCGATATACCACTCTTCCTACCGTGTCTTATCATGCCCACATACTGGTACCTACTCTTGACACAAATATCTTGGCTTCACATTCAAGATAACGGAGTTAACCTTATCATTAAAATTAAGGAGCGCGGTAGCGCTCCGCCCCGCCAAGTCAAGAAAGTTTGACCGCGCTACTAGAGATATTATACGCGACAGGGAAAGTAGCCGTTTTCAGGTAGTTGTAGGCAGACAGCCACAAATGACGGAAGAAAACGGATTGCATGTGTGTGTTGGGGCATGAAAGCAGACCAAGTTGAAAAAAAAAATCATCAAAATCAGTTAAGTTTAGCCGGAGATATTTGACTTTAAAAAACGTCAAATTTTTCATCATTTTCTGCTGCTGCTGCTGCTTCTGCATCATCATAATCAGTTAAGTTTAGCCGGAGATATTTGACTTTGAAAAACGTCAAATTTTTCATCATTTT
>NW_007430839.1:0-466 GCF_000475195.1 Diaphorina citri
TTCCGTCGAAGGCGGAACCCCTTTGTGGCGCTTATGCGACAGCCTTTGCTTGTTTAAAATGCGTTTTCGTTTCTCTTAAAAATTCTGACAAAACACACTCGCGTTTTAACCCCAACTGTAAATATATCTCGTCTAACAAATTTGAAAAACAACTTTCCAATTCTTGTACTTGTACATGCTGTAAGTTGAATGATCCTTTGAAGGATAAAACGATTTCTAATAGACTACATATGGGGGGTACTCATTCACAGTACCTCCTACTTGGAATAACCTAAAACACTATCTCTTCTAACAATAGGAATTTTACAATGAAACAATCATCAGGAAAAATACTCTCATACTAATGGACCCATAGTTTCTTCTTCTTCTTCTTCTTCTTCTTGACAATGTTTTACGTTTTAAGTAAAACAAAATCACTCATTTAAATTGACATATAAAATATTTATCCTTTCAAACAAAAACAATT
>NW_007430840.1:0-466 GCF_000475195.1 Diaphorina citri
AAACAAGGTTTTGGTTATGTATGAAGGGGGCCAATGAAAGGAGCGGAGAGCATAGCACATAGAGCACCGAGCAGGAAGAGGGAAGTGACGACTTTTAGATTCAACGATTTCTAGATCAGAGAAGAATAATGCTGAGGTTTTTTTGCCTTAAATGCCTTTAGGTAAATACTTACCTACTTAGGTGTACTTAAGTAAGTATAAGTAGATAATAGTAAGTAATTATGATTAATGTCTCAGTGCCTACTTAGACGTACGTTTAAGAATAGGATTATGTCTCTAGATCCAATAACTAACACTTAACTAATTTGTATCGGCATCGTGGTCTTTTTTTTTTACTATCGTCTAAATATCTACCTACTTACGTGGTACTTACTTTGATAGCAAATACTTTGAGATCTTCGGGCTCTAAACCAGTTCTGAAACTTGGTTGTGTCTGGCATCGTATAAGTAGCCTGAAGATAAAGTG
>NW_007430841.1:0-466 GCF_000475195.1 Diaphorina citri
AATTTCTTGAGAAGAACATCTCCTATTACAATAAAATGAACATAGCACTGCCAGTTTCCTGAGCATATTAATTAGGTAGGTATCTTTCATTGATGCCTATATAAAAACCGTGTAAAATTCAAGATAACTAGATTTACTAATACCTATGAGTACTTCAAGGTATCTAATATTATAAGTAGTTATGTATATCTGCCTGGTCTTATCAAATTAATGAAGGTGTGCCTATTTAGCTTGTTTTAATTTCTTACCTATCCATCATAGGTAGGTACCTAGGTATCTATGATTGAAATTTACCTACATAGGACATATATTATAGGTATTACCTACACTAGCAACATTTATTTCGTGAGAAATAGATCTATAGTGTGTCCAAATCAATGTGACAGCAAAAAAAATAGACATTGTTGCCAAACATGTCACATGTGCAATGGTAGAGAATCTCTAAAAGGGGAAGCTATATTGCACA
>NW_007430842.1:0-466 GCF_000475195.1 Diaphorina citri
CAGCCTGTCTCTGCAAACAATTTTCGATACCAAACAACCAAACTCTCAGACACATTATGGCAATATTTTTTCTTCAAACATAACGCGTCTGTGAAAATATGGAAAATGAGATCAAGAACAAACGGCCGTACTGCAAACGCCAAAGAGAAAAGAAAAAACTGATAACTGATGATCATAGTAAAGTCTGCGTGAGTACGAGTGCGCCTGCCTGCCCAATATGACATTATTTTGGCTACAAACTTTTACCCAAAGGTCGATAAAATTAAAGTCGTCGATGAATTACCTACCTAACTAAAGAAAAACGGGGATTTAGCTAAAACTCTGAAAGAAAAACCAATCACGCAACCTCTTTTTCCAAATTGATCTTCTTTATGGAACTTTAATTTTCAATACATAGGTACCCTAAATACATACCTGTGCTTTTTTCTCCACCACAGTCTGCCACTGTTGTGCGCTGTTCCTCTTC
>NW_007430843.1:0-466 GCF_000475195.1 Diaphorina citri
TTTTGTTATGAAGGAAGGTAGGTACACATAATAGTCATATATTCGCTCTGTCTCTGTCTGTCGCAATACGGGATGGCCCAGAACAGTAAAATATTCAAAGTAAAATTAGTTAGGTACCTAAGTAGCAGAAGGATATGTAAAGTAGCGCCCACACTACAAAGATCAACACTGCCCGGAACCCTAGGTATATCCCAATAATAGAGAAAATGTAAAGAACGTCTGATAAGATCAAAGAATTTTGGTGGGGGGAAAAAGTTTAAAGTGTGAAGTGAACACAAACGAAATCGAATCTGGTCGCAAGCCATCTTGGAATTCCTCTGATTTAGAACAGGCACTATTAGCCCAAATAAACGAGCTTCAGAAGAGGGGAAATTCTTAATAGAAAATGCAATTTTGTTTGCACATGTATGCCAATTTTTGTTGGCGTTCTTGATTCATACACAATTACACCCCGTATAACGGTTAG
>NW_007430844.1:0-466 GCF_000475195.1 Diaphorina citri
ACGGTTATTCTCTCACTGTAGTCTTAGCACTTAATGTATTGTACCTTAACACTGAAAGTGATAAGATAACTCTGTTGTCCCTCGATGGTGTGGTTCAGACGGTGCCTGGTAAACCGGAGGGCGTGGGTTCCATCCCAGCCGTGATAGGGAATTTATCAATATCAGTTGAAGATTGGACCACAGTAGTAGTAGCCTACAGCTGGGGTAAAGGAGCTCTTTAGTTCTATTCGAGCAGTATAAACAAGCACCATTCCCCCCCCCCTTCATTGTTTTTCAGAAATCACATTGATTGATCTCAGGTACTATAAGCTTTGTACAGAACAACACATGTTTTTCGGAACTATGGAGATTCATTCAGTAATCTCGATAGCATTATCATCACACTGGTCTAACACACAGGAAGTCCCGGTTCGATTCCCGACAGAGTCGAAGTTCTACTTACTGGAACGGCAGATGTTGGGCCACT
>NW_007430845.1:0-466 GCF_000475195.1 Diaphorina citri
TTGGACATGTACACAAACATTTCATCGTACTTGTAGCATATGAGACAGGTAAGGAGGGAGACCAAATATAGGACACTTGCCTTGACAAAGCCCAGGTCGTTCGGATAATTGGACATGTACACAAACATTTCATCGTACTTGTAGCATATGAGACAGGTAAGGAGGGAGACCAAATATAGGACACTTACCTTGACAAAGCCCAGGTCGTTCGGATAATTGGACATGTACACAAACATTTCATCGTACTTGTAGCATATGAGACAGGTAAGGAGGGAGACCAAATATAGGACCACACATAGGGCGCTCTTCCTAAACGTGGCCAGATGGACGAGGTGGCCCCAAGAGAGATTGCTCGAGATGTCGTACCTGGAAAACAAAGCGACCTAGTGTTTACAAGGCAGATGAGCAACGAATCAAGCTAACTAGGCTGGCCAGAGATAGAAGACTTCCTATTTAGGTGCTGGGT
>NW_007430846.1:0-466 GCF_000475195.1 Diaphorina citri
CCTCAATATAATTTGAGAATTTGACCAGAATAATAGTATAGTAGCCTACTGGAGTAAAGGGACTTTTCTGTCCTATGCGAGCGAGCAGTATAAATAAGCACTATCATCTATTATTATTATTACCTCGGCTTATTATTATTATTACCTATATGCTATGTATTTTGTACTGTAGGTACCTATGTAGATAGATTTATTGTATGTAGATCGATAGAACCTACGATAAGTATCAGTTGTAGGTACCCACCTACCTATCTACAGTCTGCAGTATCTACCTAACCTAACAGTACCTATATCTACCTACATACATAGGTATAGGTACCCATAGACCTACCTAGATTTATCGTATCTACCTACATCATCAGTTGTTACTATACCTAGGTACCTTCCTACCTAGGTTCATCGTATCTACCTATATCATCAGTTGTACCTACCTAGGTACCTTCCTACCTAGATTCATCGGGAAATC
>NW_007430847.1:0-466 GCF_000475195.1 Diaphorina citri
TTTTTATCAAAATTATTATTATTTCTTAATTCTTTAACAATATTTTGATGTAATGCAGTTTTTTCCTCCATTGTAAGGTTATGGCTTTGAACTTGATTCAAGACATTTCAAGATCAGTTTTAAGGCTGAAATTCTCCAAGGCCAAGACACATAGGTAACCTACACATCAAGTGTTGACTGTTACAAATCATTCGGACTGTGGAAGTGAGGTCAGCAGGCTAAGTGACTAAGATATAATGTTATAATGTCTTGAATTTCGTTATATTTTTGTCTACTGACAGAACTACAGCAGCTGTAAATTCCTTGTCTAGCGTCTTTCCAGAGAGGTAACGTGTTCATGATGCTCTAACTCAGAGGTTCTCAACCGGTGGTACGCGTACCACTGGTGGTACGCGGATACATTTTATGTGGTACGCAGTCATATATTAATAATAACAATAAAAAATGTTGAATGGTGGGGTTTTAA
>NW_007430848.1:0-466 GCF_000475195.1 Diaphorina citri
AGAACGCCTAAGGCGTTAACCTCGCCTAGTGGTTGCCTTCCACTCAAGAGTCTATTATTATTATTATTATTATTATTTCATTACTAGGACAGCTCGTTATACTGTATAATAGAAAGTAAAATAAATAAATCAATTTTTTTCCATACTTGTGATTCATTATTACACGGGGAGTATTTTAAGATAGGAAATTTTCGACCTAAAATTGGCCGCCACATAGGCGGTTTGGGACTTGGAAAAATTTTCACATTTTTTTTTTTTCAAATACATATTCCGCAAGTGTAATTAATAGAAAGTCGTGTGATGTTCACACCAGATTTTTCTAAATAGGTAAAAAGGTTTTGAATTATCAGAAAACTTGAAATTATAAATGAATACCTTTCTATTTCTTAAAAAAAGTACTAATTTCTCTTTACTTACATCCGCCATGGGCACACCATAGAAGGCCTCCGCCACCACCAGTATTTCG
>NW_007430849.1:0-466 GCF_000475195.1 Diaphorina citri
AGTGCCCATAATATACTCATGGTGTAGAGAGAAGAGAGATTGTAATTAATTTCGGCTTTCCATTACTAACTATAGTCCAACCTATGAAAGAAGTTGGTTATAAAATTACCATACTGAACCTATCATCTGGCGAAACATCACCGCAATATTTTCTAACAGAAGTTACAAGTTACACACATATTATTAAGTATCGGAAATGGTTAATTTATCAGACTCGGGATATGATCTCTTTTTTTCCGCTACAGGGTCAACTTTGAATTGAACCCGGGCCTCCAGTCTGCAAGCCTAGTACAAGACAAATTGCAAAAACTCCTTACTGTCAAATCAAATTAAAATAACTCCTTGTACTCATCAAACATCATCCCTTCATCCCTACAGCCACTAAAACACAAAACCCTAAGCCCAAGCCAATAAAACCACAAAACTAATCAAGACATTTCTCAGCTCCCCTCTATAATCCCCCTCT
>NW_007430850.1:0-466 GCF_000475195.1 Diaphorina citri
GGTACAAAGTGAAAGCAAGAAGCTCATGTTAGAGGAAAAATTACATTCTATTCAACCCAAAGTTCAAAGCATGGAGTACGAGTATACCGTCAATTATAACATTACCTACCTATACCACTGCCTACATAAACATAATAACGAGCTATCAAACAGAGAACAAGGTAAATTCCAAATTCTTCCTCTCATTACACCAAGCCTGTAACATGCCATACAAAGCAATAACAATCATATTATTATCAAAGTGAAAGACATGGAGAGGATAAGAACCCAGGACTTCAAGGTCACAAAGACTACACGTGGTAACTTGAGTTTTACCTTGCCGGTAGCCCAACCCACCACTCTCATTCATAAGTAAATGAGTTGTTATTCTTATTCACCACTCCCCAGTGTACAAACTTGTGTTAACCTCTGAGTATGTTTGGAGACTGCTCGGGGTTAGTCTCCGAGCGTTCTCCAAAGTTGGCGA
>NW_007430851.1:0-466 GCF_000475195.1 Diaphorina citri
CATTATTATATTATAAATTTGTATTATTTAAATTTCAACTTAAATACTTTGCTCAACCAGTGCAGTGTTTTTAGCGTATACACATTTAGGTTCTTTCATTTTACCCATATGTAGATCTACATTCTCATGTTCTGCGAGGGTTGTAGGTACAAACACAAGACAAGTGTAGAGAAATGTTCATGTAGATATACGAGTACCTAGGTGTTAAAAAATTAGAGGTATATCTACATTATTAGACCACAAGCTCAGTGCTACATTCGTAGCACAGTAGGTATAGGTCGTACAGAATAACCAGTTAACCAGCATCAACTGATGAGCCAATCTTGAGGTTTTCCTACTCCAACATCTCAGAGATGTCTTCTTGACGAACATTTATGTCCACAATCTGCAGTGTAGTTTTCCTCACGCAGAGGATTTTATCTGCTGGATATCTTCAATAATTCCCCCAACTGGGACCCCTTCACAT
>NW_007430852.1:0-466 GCF_000475195.1 Diaphorina citri
GTTTTCATCTCCCTCACATTCACTTTCACTTGAATAAACATTATAAGAAACGACGGAAATGGCGTAGGTGTGATGAAAGGGGTGAAAGGAGGAGAGGAAGAGAAGAAAGGTAATGTGGGAGAAAAAACACGTCAGGAGGAAAAGGTGAAAATTGCTCACAAACACACACAAAATGCTCGCTTTTTCTTCTTCTTCTTCCCTTTCTTCTTCACCATCTTTTTCTCCTCTGCTTTTCCTTTTCTTTCTTTTTCTTCTTCCCTTTTCCCCTTTTCTTTTGTCTTCTACTGCTTTTTCGCCTTCTTTCCCTTCCTCGGTCTTTGCCTTGTTCTCCTCCTCCTACATCTCCTTTTTTTAAATTTTCTTCTCCTTCTTCTCACATCTTCTCTTCCTCCTTCTTCTTTCTTCTGATTTGCTTCCTTTTTTCTTTTCCGCTTTTCTTCGTCAATTTCCCGGACCCCCGGACTGC
>NW_007430853.1:0-466 GCF_000475195.1 Diaphorina citri
TGTCTTCGAATAGCGCACACTTTGGTATATTGGTTCTCCCGCGGACTAGGGCTTGGACTGTTGGGTGCAGGGTCACATAGGGGTTCAAATTTGACATCATAGAGGGGCAGCTCACCTTGCGGAGGATTGGGAGGGAGGGAAGACCACATCACTTCCAACATAATCAAAGCGTCGTTGAATGCAAACTCACGCTTCATTTCTAACAGAAGCCAACGATAGCAGTACAGTAAGTCATCCGCCTGAAATCAACAGCATAGTCTTCTTATAAGTCTTATAGTTTGATTGTTTGATGCATCCAATCTTTGACATGCCTATTTTAGGCCCTAAAAATAATAAACAGAGAATTGTATTTCTAGTTCTAGTTAATTAGCTTCATATAATTCTAACGTACCTGTTACTTGAAATTATATTGAATAAGATGAAAACTATACTCCAATAAACATTACCTGATGGGATTTCAAATACT
>NW_007430854.1:0-466 GCF_000475195.1 Diaphorina citri
TTCAGTGACCTCCATTCTGGTGCAAATTTTGCAGACTATCTGGTCCAATGCTCCATTCTAAAGAGTACACACACTGGAGAAAGAGAGAGAGAGAGAAAGAGAGAGAGGGGGGAGGGATAGAGAGAGAAAGAGACACACATAACTGGACGAAATGATCGCTAGGAATGTGCGAGGGGGGATGCAGACCAAATGATTGCAGAGATTGAGGTCCGAATTTTGAAACGAGATTATTTTGAAGGAGACATCAAATGAAATGCAACTGCAACTCACGAGTGAAAGGCCCATTAAGGTGATTTAGGGAGGTTCAAAGGTTCCATCGAAAAAGAGCCCAATTTCATAGATTTTTTTTTTTTAAGGGGGTTTGACAGAGGGAGCTGGCTGTAACTGCTAAGGTCTTATCGTCTCAAATTCGAAGATAGAAGGAAGGCAAGACAGGAGAAATCCAGCCGTTCCGAGAACGAACATT
>NW_007430855.1:0-466 GCF_000475195.1 Diaphorina citri
ACAAACACCATTTAATATTGGACCTAAATGATAAAATTATCATTTTACCCATAAAAAAATGACAAAAATGTGTAACTTTAGCAAACAAACAAAGCACTTTGTAGACAACATTTCAACAGAAGCTCGAAAAAGCAAAAAGAACCGTTTGAGAAATAAATTAAAAAGTTAGAAAATATTAACTTCACTAATAACATTAGATATTGTTTTACTAAAAAGGGCATTCTACCCATACAAAGAGATACCAAATATGTATGTCCTAGGTATCTAATAAGTGGAAAAATCAATGCAAAAGTTAAACGGTGCCTCGAAAAACCCTAATAAGTAAAAGGGCCGCAATCCGCAAATCAGGCAGACTTGTATACCTAGTTATGACGGATACTGATTAGAAAATCTTGTATTATCCCCGCTAGAGTAGGAAAATTCAAACCAGTATGACCCACTCTGTAAGTCGACATTTTCTTTGCTG
>NW_007430856.1:0-466 GCF_000475195.1 Diaphorina citri
TTTTTTTTTTTAAAAATATATTTATTAGAGTGTACCAACAAATATAAATGAAAAATTAAAATAAAAAAATATCGGGTTAATTTTTATTTTAATTGTTATTATCACTGTTCTTTTTACTGTCAGGTATTAATTTGTTAAACTTGTTTGTTGCTTGTGTAATTTCTGGACACGAAAATATAATAGATTTAGATTTTTTTTTAAATTTAATATGGTACATTTATTTTAACAAAAATTATATTCACCTGCGGCACTGGTTGTTGTACGGGCAGGGTCGGCTGGTTGTAAGACACGGACTGAGACAAGTGCGGCAGAGGTTCGCCCATGTGCGGCCCCCCGTACGTGTGCATGTAACCTGCGGAACAAAATCGATACGGTTTCATTAAGTTGGAAAAAAAAGAATGCTCAAGTTTCAATTTCGAACGAACTTTAATTACAAGAAGGCAAACCTTGCCGTTCTTGGATAGGC
>NW_007430857.1:0-466 GCF_000475195.1 Diaphorina citri
AGGATTTAGATCCTCTCTGACAGAAATAACTCTTACCTCGTTTGCCAATTTCAGTTCTTTCTCCAAAGCTTGAATCCTCTCCACTTTATTGACTCCTTCCACCCCTCCACAAACCTGACGATTTGAAAACAATACGAGTATTAGATTAGATATACCTACTAATATTGGAGGGTAGAGACACAAATACAGGACATGAATGTAAGAGCTGGACAGTAAAATTAGGGAACGATGTATACCTACTAATATTGGAGGGTAGAGACACAAATACAGGACATGAATGTAAGAGCTGGACAGTAAAATTAGGGAACGATGTTATTTTTCCAGGGTTTTTGGGAACGGTTGTTCATTGAAGCAAATTTTTCGATATGATCAGTAGGTACCTATCTGAAAAAGCAAATCCTACCTCTCGACATTTCTTTTCGGCTTCCAGTTTTTCCGCCTCTAACTGCTCCGATCTCCTTTCCGA
>NW_007430858.1:0-466 GCF_000475195.1 Diaphorina citri
ATAGTTGGGAGTTACTTGATTGTAACTGTTGCATTGGTCAGAGGTCAAACGAAAATACTAATGAATCCCTGCGTAAGTACAGCAACTTGTTTTTGTTTTTTTGTTTTTTTTTTTTATATATACCACATGACGCCTAACATGAGGTAGTTTCACGAGACACTAATACCTAAGATTCTGGGCTCCCTCCGTACTTAACCAGTAACTACTTTGAGAAGTTTCAAACTTTTACAACCAAGGCTGTGCATGCTGAGATTTTGCTGATTAGAAATTAGAACCGGGCAGATTTCTACTTCAGGTGAATCGAGATTGTAATAAAAAATTAAACTAAATAAAAGAAAAAAGAACACAATAAAAGCAAGATGATGTTGATGATAATGATGCACGATGCATCTCAGGTCAGTACAGGTCAAATGTTGTCAGAATAATAAGAAGCATGTTAATTAAGCCAGCACACTTGGCAACGATA
>NW_007430859.1:0-466 GCF_000475195.1 Diaphorina citri
CTTGACCAAACGGTTTGCATTGTTTCTTAATAGCCAATCGTTTTTCATGTTAAGCTTGCTAAAGTGTCAGAGTGTGAAACTTTTTACAGAAGCCGATAGACAAGGTTTAAAAGTATAATGTAGTTTTCTGCTTGACTTATTTATTGCTATTAAGAGTTGCTCTGTTTTCCTAGGGAAACGTGTAGCCATTTTTAATAGGTCTGTATTTAACCAATGGTATCAAATTAGAACTAGCCTCTTTTCCTTTATGTCAAGATACTAGTTTGCAGACATTTGATACCTATCCATTCTTCTAATTCTTGCTTCAAACCTCAACTTCTTGGAAGTATCAAACATTCATTGGTTCAATCATGGTTAATCTTAAAAAATTGGTGATAAAACACCCATTAGAGAGGCGCTTGAAGTGAGTGTTCATTCGTGAAATGATGAAACCTGTGCCTCTAAAGTCAGCAAAGGCCTAAAAATA
>NW_007430860.1:0-466 GCF_000475195.1 Diaphorina citri
CTACGAATCTAGGTGATTAAAGTTCAGCCATCAGAATAGAATATAGGTAGAATAGAATATTATCCTGCTCAAATGAGACTAATAAGTCCCTTTCCCCCAGTTAGACTGCTGTTCTCTTGTATTTTATGGGTTTAACCTTTAACAACATAATACAATACCTGATATTTACAACAAAAGCCCTTGTTTAATTAGCCCTGCCCATCACCATTGTGTTCTCCCAGTTCTTGAAGAATCAAATGGTGTAATGGACCGTGTTTTCTCATTGTTCCCAAATCTGTTTTTTCCCTATAATATGTCAAAATATGTAAGACTTTTAGACTGCGGAGGTAAAGGGACTTTGCTGTCCTATCCCAAGAGGATAAACAAAAGGTACCTATATTCTATTGAATCCTATTCTATTCGCAGGCGAGACCATCACACAAAGACTGAACAATCTGAGCGGCCAG
The DNA here is from genome assembly GCF_000475195.1 of Diaphorina citri. NCBI lineage: Eukaryota > Metazoa > Arthropoda > Insecta > Hemiptera > Psyllidae > Diaphorina > Diaphorina citri. Next base: position 447 of record NW_007430860.1, read on the forward strand.
GACCAGAAGGATACCAAGGA
>NW_007430861.1:0-466 GCF_000475195.1 Diaphorina citri
AAATGCCTTCGTCCAGGGATGGCTTGTAGGAGTAGAGATCTAAAGGGTAACTATAGTTATGGGGAAAATGGGAAATTAAGAAATTAGTTATGGGGAAAATTGGAAATTGAGTAGCACGTGGTCTTAATATAATGGGCGTGGTCCGCCACGTGGCATGTAAAATTGAGTTAAGTAGGTAATTATTGATTAAATTAAGTAATTTTTAAGTAGATTTTAATTATAAGTACATAGTAAAAGTGGTTTTTATAAGTGGTCTTTACTAGATGGGCTAATACCCCATCAGTGTGGCATGTAATATTAGATACCTAGTACCTAAGTAACACGTGGTCTTTACAACATGGGCTCACACCCCACCAATGTGGCATGTATTTTCATATAAATAAATAACATTTAATAAAACAGGCTTTAATATATGTTCAAAATGTAATATAAAATACCTTTAGCACATTTTGACGATATTAAACCT
>NW_007430862.1:0-466 GCF_000475195.1 Diaphorina citri
GACCCCGCCGGGAATCGAACCCGGGTCTCCCGCGTGCAAGGCGAGCGCAGTGACCACTACGCCATGGGAGCTGACATTGTATTTTAAATTGTATTAAATTGTATTTTAAGCTTTTAAATTGTAAAACAAAAATGCGATCTGTTCTCATTTTCCCCTATAGAATATAAAGGTACCTAATAGGAGAGAGAGAGAGAGAGGTAATGTTTTTCCCCTCTTTAAGTTAGTTGTCGAACTTGAACTTAACTAGAGTTCACACACTACATAGGTAGGTACCTACCCTATACCTACACGTGTCCAAATCAACTAATTAGGAACCCAAGTATTAGGATTCTATCCAGGTAGAACCCAGATAAAATCCGGGTAGAAAAGAGGATAGGATCGGATCATCTGATCCTGTACGCGTATTCTATTACGATTTTACCCGGGTAGAAACCGCATAAATATTCTAGATTATCTAGATCACGAT
>NW_007430863.1:0-466 GCF_000475195.1 Diaphorina citri
AAAAATTGTATTGTGTTAGTCCAATGAAAAAAAAATGACACTGTACTAAGTTTGTGAGGTCAAGTGTAGTTCGCAAGCGCAAATATGAAAGGTTTTCTGTGAATTAAAAGCGTTATCATTATTATCATCATCATTATAATAGTTCGAGAACACTATAAAAGCCCAATCATCGTCTTCGGAATATTATTCATCATGTGTGTTATAAGCTTATAAGTGAAGAAGATTGGACTATATTTTCTCAATATTCAACTTCCTCAAATAATTGGAAAAATAAGAGACCATCATCATTTAAAGATGTAAATTTACTGTTACACAATGTGAATTGGAGAGATATATCACAGCATTTCTTGTTGTCTGAAGATTTCATGTATAGATATGCAGAGTACCTCGATTGGAAACTTATATTTCAACACCAAATACTGAGCGATGAGTTTTTAAGAAACAATTTATCAAAAGTGTATAAGAA
>NW_007430864.1:0-466 GCF_000475195.1 Diaphorina citri
GTCGTCCTCGTCTTCGTCGTCATCGTCGTCGTCTCCACCTAAAAAAAAAATCGGTATCGGTAAAGATTGACACTGAATATTCTAGCAAAAATGTGGTAGTTTCAGAATACATAATTATGTGAATCGCTGATTGTTAAAAGGGGATGAGTCCAAAAATGTAATTTTTCAGAAACAAAGAAACTGTTCTGTATGGAAACTAGTGGACTAAAAGAAATCAAATAAAAATACATTCTCAAGGACTTCTTTGCGGTCATTTTCCATTTGAAATTCGTTTTAGGAATAAGGCCCTAGGACCATTACAAAAAGTGGACTAATCCCCTTTTTACACTCGGCGATTCATGTGATGTCAGTCAAACATACAAGGTGTTCATGAAGTCCTGTCCTAACTAGGGTGATTGCTTTGGGCTGACATTTGGTTTTGGCTACAAATTTTACGAATGTATGCCTTTCGCACTCAACCTTTGCT
>NW_007430865.1:0-466 GCF_000475195.1 Diaphorina citri
CCCTTAGCTTGGAGGGTAAGGTGCCTGCCTTGTAAGTGCTAGGTCGTGGGATCGATACTCGCCCGGGGCAGATTTTTATCTTAAACAGGTAAGATTGTTCTCGCAACGACTGGCTTTCTCCTATCCTGTCCTCTTTTTGTCTTCAATTTTGGGACGATAAGACCTTCGTTGTCACTCTTTCAAAACCTAACCTCTTGAAAGCAAGTTCAATTTCTATGCTGCATAAATTTGTTATGCATCCAACTTACCAGTTTGCAGAAACCAAGGGAAACTAGATATTTGGGCAGTACTAACCAGAAAGGAACCATTAATAAGGGTCATTGCCTTATGAATGGTACTTTTCCGCTTAATGCTGTCCAACAGATGTTTTCTGCTGGTGATCAAATGTTGTAATAGGTAGGTTAAGTAGGTACTTACATTAGATTAGAGATCCAAGTATGAAAGTAAATGTGATAAAAGTAGGAAG
>NW_007430866.1:0-466 GCF_000475195.1 Diaphorina citri
TTTGAACTCTTTCATTAGAACGGAAAATAAAAATTGAATTTTCGACCTTTTGCAGTTATTTTTTCGGAGTTTTGACCTGAGATTTGGATTTTTCCCAACTTTTTACATTTATTTATATTTTTTACCCATTTGCAACTGTTCCATTGATTAAAATCTAATGAGTGTTAAATATGTCTGTCAAATTTCTGAAAAATTGGATAAACTGTTCAGTTAACTGAAGACGAAGAAAAAAAATATATTATTTTGCCTACAAGACTTTCGGATGTCCGATCAATCTCAAACTTTGATGAGACTAATGAGCCAAATCTTAATCTTTATGTAATTGTCATTTTTAAATCTAACAAACGCTTCTAGACTTTTGGTGGAATAAACAAAGAGACAAACAAGCTAAAGTTCTTTTTCTTCGCCTTTTTCCGTGTACAGACGGGGTCGGCGTTTTTCGTCAGCCTCTCAATCAGCCCTAATT
>NW_007430867.1:0-466 GCF_000475195.1 Diaphorina citri
CCACGAGAAATTAAATTAGGTAGGTGAATTTGACATCTCCACTACAAAAAGGCTTTTTATTTGGAAAAATAAATTGGGCGAAAATTGGCATTTCTACCAGAAATCAAATTTATTTTCGTAAATTTGACATCTCCACCAGAAATTGAATTAGGTGAATCTCCACTAGGGAAAGTTCAGTTCTTCCACGACACCACTAGTTTAATGGATAAGATGGTCTTTATTATTGGTGATCTTTTCATTATTCTTTCTTTCAGGAAGACTTGTACGCTGTGTACAAGGTGTTTCTATATCCGTTTATCACGGTATTCAATGTATTTATACGTGGGTTTTAGGAAGAATACCTACTCCCAAACATATCTCCAGTGCAATGACTTCATCAACAAATTTTAGCATTGGTTCCGTAATCAAAAATAATTTCTCTTCCTTTATTTTTCGTTTTGAACACCTCTCGCCTTTGTTTGTTTTT
>NW_007430868.1:0-466 GCF_000475195.1 Diaphorina citri
CTTTAGAGCACAAAAGATACATGACTCCGCCATACAGGCATGTCCTGAGAGTTCCCGAAAACTTCGTCGAAATATGTCCAAGTGCCATAACACCTGAAAACAAACAAAAGAACACAATGATTGTTATTACTATTGCCTGTAAAAGACACAATGGATTATGAAAATATGAATGGTTTTTTAGGCATTAAAACATTACTTTTGGAAATTTACACAGCAGAAATTTTCTTTGTTTGCAAATACACAAAGATTAGGTACAACTTAAACAGGTAAAGTAGGTACCTACAAGGCACATAACTCTACAAAAAAACAGCAAAAACATACCTAAACGATTTGAACAATGTCAGTGCGGCATGACCGCTACTGGTTTTTATAATCACAACATTGTGTTCAAGATGAAGCAGATATACTCCCAAACAATTTTCCTTGAATCACCAAAAAGTTCCCACCTAATCCAAAGACCCGAGTC
>NW_007430869.1:0-466 GCF_000475195.1 Diaphorina citri
TCCCCAACAAGGAAGGTCAAAATGTGAACAGGTTAATGCAAGCTTTGACCTAGAGGAATTTTCACACTGGCCTTGATTAACCCTTTGATATCCTAGCGGTCTGAATCGTGTGGAGCTGTTTTAGTGTTGGTTAACCCTTTGATATCTTCGAGGTCTAAATAATTTGTTAACATGCCGATTATGGATCTGTTTTTAGTAATGTTTTGAAAGATAACTATGTAGTAAAGTAATGTTTTGAAAGATAACTATGTAGTAAAGTAATGTTTTGAAAAATACCTATGTATAGTAATGTTTTGAAAGATACCTAATGTTAATATCGGGATTTGTTTTCTTTCTGTTTTAGTTTTGTTCTTTTTTTTAACTATAGGTAGGTAATTGAACTTATAGTTTATTCTTAGAACATCATACGTACATTAAACATAAATGTCACCCAAAAGCATAAAAATAAAAATCTTTAGTTTGGACT
>NW_007430870.1:0-466 GCF_000475195.1 Diaphorina citri
AAAAAGGTTCGCGGGCCGCATGTGGCCCGCGGGCCGCTAGTTGGAAACCCCTGACTTAGACAGTATATTAGGCTATCATAAAGTAGCAACTTGATGTTGATCGGATTATAACAAACTTTAGAATGAGAGAGAGAGAAAGTCGAAAGAGAGGGATAGAGAGAGAGAGAGAGATAGGGTGAAGAAGAAAGAGAGGAGGGAGAAAGAGAGAGAAAAAAAGAGTGTTTGTGGTCTACAACTTAGGTACATTCTCTTTCCTTCTCTGTAACTTTTTCCCATATTCTCTCTTTGTCACTCTTTCTCCCTCTCCCTCTCCTTTTCTCTCTCTCTCCCTCTCTTTCCCTTCCTCTATCTTCTTCTTCTCCTCCTCCTCCTCCTCCATCTTCTTTTTCCCCTCTCTATCTACCCCTCTCTTTCTCCTAGTTCTCTCTCTCTCTCTCTCTCTCTCTCTCTCTCTCTCTCTCTCTTT
>NW_007430871.1:0-466 GCF_000475195.1 Diaphorina citri
AAATATATGGATACAAGCATTGACCTACTGGACATTCAAATCGATAAGGTAAATCAGGTCAGTTCCATCTGTGCACACATTGAGAACAATATAAAACCTAGAATCAAGATAAAACCGCCAATGTGAACACGCTGAGCTCTATGACTAATGAATTTGTAACCATGATGAACCCAAAGAATCTGCTACTAGAGAACAACCACAGAGGATGCTGACCATAACCATAACAAACATGATATACATGGAGGCTGTGTGGGGAAATCAAAACAAGTGTTTATAGGTATAGAAGTACTGACCGAATCGAAGACTCTTTCACTGTGAACGGCCAAAACGTGACAAGAAATCTAATCGCCCTTATCGATATCATTGTTGTAGTAATAAAATTAAAAGTCGCATTGAATTATGGACGTAAAGGCTAGTTAGCCAATAGGTGTAGCTAAGTAAACGTAACACAAACAAAGACAATGTA
>NW_007430873.1:0-466 GCF_000475195.1 Diaphorina citri
CGTTTTAGTCTCAATATTTTTTTTAATTTTTATAGTTTTTTCTGGGATAATAAAAAAAAATCATGAGAATCACCAATTCATGTTGGATAAACATGACCATGTCATTATAGTGGTATGATTTTGTACTCGACTATGTGGTACATACAGAGTGGATGATGAAGACATGTCATTTGTGACATCAGCGACACCCTGTATAATCTCTGGTTTCTTGAATTCGGTTGACAATCCTAAAAAAAAAAGCTTTCATTGCTGCATCTTTGGTTTAATAGTACAAGTACCTATGTAATGTTGCTATCAAGTGTCAAGCTTGGTGGTGGTGGAAAAAATTAAAATAAAATGCTTGAAAATCTTGAAATTAAGCTTCCTGCTTGATGATCTGCCAAAGCAGATTGATTGTATTGGACTTTTTTTCTGACTCGGCCCTCGAGGTTAATCTGTGAATCTCGAAAAAAAAGTAGAGACCATT
>NW_007430874.1:0-466 GCF_000475195.1 Diaphorina citri
TGATATTGTTCATGCCAAGTTTTTCATTAACAATGGCGGACGTAAAGTTGAACTTTTATCTCTGGGAACACTTCAGCCCTTGTTCATAAATAAATACAGGGTGGTATATACGAGAGAATGACACAAGGTAGATTTTTTTAAAAACTTTTGGTTTTTGAAAAGGTTTTGTTGAGGGACTTGTACCTAACTACGAACGTCTTATCCTCCCGAAATCAAAGAGAGAAGGACAGGATAGGAGAAAGAACGAACATTCAAGAACATGGGAATCGAACTCTCGACATAGCGCTTACAAAGCGGTCTACCCTGCAAGCTAACTAGGATAGTTATTTTGCTGAGGAAGGGGTGCTTCATCAAACAAAGTCACAAAATCGCTGAGGGGCCAGTAGAGGGAGGGCATGCACATTCTTCTACTATGATCAATACCATCCAGTACATAAATAAATAAAGAGCCCAGGAGCTCCTATAG
>NW_007430875.1:0-466 GCF_000475195.1 Diaphorina citri
TTTCGTCTCCATGTTTCGCTTACTCACCTGTCAGATCAATTTGGAAATTTCATTTTTATACGCGAACACAACAACATCATCGAGTCAACATGAGAAAATCTACAGGGCGAACAAAAATCCAGCTTCAGGACTAAACACTCTCGCATTTTAGATGATATGAAGAATGACGAAATTTCCTTTGCTAAAGAAATAGCAAAGGTTGAGTGCGAAGGGCATCCACTCGTAAATTTTTTGTAGCCAAAACCAAATGTCAGATCAAAGCAATCGCCCCAGGGCTGATCGAAAGGCTGACGCAAAACGCCAACCCCGTCTGAACACGGGAAAAGGAGAAGATAAAGAATGATGAAATGAGTACGGGCTACAAGGTGGGTATAAACCTGGAGTTCAACAAAACTACTGAAATAAGAACGAAGAAATATGCATTGTATTTTATCTAGCAAGGTTTTAGCTGAATTCTCTTACGGAA
>NW_007430876.1:0-466 GCF_000475195.1 Diaphorina citri
ATTTTTTTGCTGTTTTCAATCCCCGTTATTTCAAACAAATCGTTGATTTTGATTCCCTCATACAACCTGGAGCAAAGAAAAGAAGGAAGCATATTTGTTAAAGAATGCACTGTTGATGTGTTCTTTCATTTGAAACAAAACTACAAAACGTTTCCAAAACAAATTACCATCCGACTGTGAGTTTAGATAGAGGATTAAAACAATTTCCAGTCCCTAATTTGTAGACAGAAACCTATAATCTTCGAGTTCAACTGTATTACGCTTTGTAGTTCTGTGATGAATGCTTGATGAACATTGCCTCCCTATGCTTAATGCTTGGTGGGCTTGATGCATATTGCCTCCCCAGTTTCCAATGGAAATAATTATACCTGCAATATAATTCATTCATGCTCACAGGTTCTCTGTTATTACACGCTAACTGACTCCCGAGTCCTGCCTGGTACTGGGCTTTCAGCAGTTGACACTG
>NW_007430877.1:0-466 GCF_000475195.1 Diaphorina citri
TATAGCACTGTGCAGAATCAGAATAAGGTAAACAATAGTATATTGATGAGGAAGGACATGCTTACTATAAGGTGGACATGGACCACACAAGTCTAATATAGCACTTAGCACAGGAGCAGTTAGGCTAGGGGACCTCAAACAGGGAGCAGACAAGTGACTAGCTGGAGGTTGGAAAGGGTTTATCATGCTTCAAAGGAAAAGCACAGGTCCTTATGATGATTGACTGCCTAACCCTTGGGACTCTTTAATTAGGTATAATTCCCAAATAAATAGAAATAAATTCTCATGCCTTGAATCCTGTGCCCTATTCTTTACCAAGCAAGTACCTTTACCTCCTCTCACCAGGAGTTGGGGACGAGTGGATTGGAACACATCACATGCCTTCAGGCACACTCCATTTGTCTTCCACTTAGGATCAATTCAATTTGAAGAAACCATTTACAGATGAAAATTGGCAATGAAACCT
>NW_007430878.1:0-466 GCF_000475195.1 Diaphorina citri
CTTCATGGAAATATACAATAAAAGACTGGAAACAGTGTTAAAAACGAAATTGAATTCAATCAACCTCATCAGAGCAATCAATAGTTGGGTAGTCGGCAGTTTGTCCTATACATACGGACTTTTGAAATGGTCTCAAACTGACCTTGAAGCCTTGGATCGACAGACAAGAACAACCATGACCAAGTATAGAATGCACCATCCAAGAGCTTGTACTGAACGACTTTATCTACCTAGAAGAAAAGGAGGAAGAGGATTGTTAAACATTCAAAAGCTACATAATTCACAAGTGACGAAACTTCAAAAATATTTCAACCGGTCCGATTTGAATATTCATAACATTATTACAAGTCACAACTTTGAATACACTGCTTTGAAAGAAACATACGAGGAAAGGTTTTCTGATAACACTCGATTTGTAAATCAGGCCATTGAAAGTTGGAAGAACAAATCATTACATGGCAAATAT
>NW_007430879.1:0-466 GCF_000475195.1 Diaphorina citri
TTGTGTACTCCAATTTTTCTTACAATCAATTGTTATCATTTTTTGACAAATTATTTTGACATGTTAATATCAGAACTAGTCACGTGCTGGCAAAGTCAGCTCATCAGTCATTTCTATAAGTTTGACCTATACGAAGGGAAGATGTTCTGAAGGGACACGGGTTCATGTAAATACATACGAGTGTATTTTGTAGAAATAAATGGACTTTTTGTCTTGTTTATTTTGGATGTTATTGAGTGTGTACACTCAATTATCAGATAAACAGTTTGTTCAGCATAAGAAATATACTGATCTTATCACAGCATAAGTCTTTCTCTATTGCATATTTGGCCAAAAGAATAACTTTTGCTCCTCAGGGTAACTACTGGGACGTATGGCCGTTTTGTCATTTTTAAATGCTTGTTAAATCAGCTTCCATTCGTCCTAAAAATCTGGGGATAGTAATAGGTAAAAATTGGAATCAACT
>NW_007430880.1:0-466 GCF_000475195.1 Diaphorina citri
TTATTTGTTTATTTTATGGTCTCAAGTATATAGGGTTCAATCTCAGGTACCGGGGACGCAACTCGGATGACCTTTTTTTGAGTTGGGACCCAAATCGGACGATTAGGGATTCTCGGACTCATCTGGTGTTCCTCCACGAATCGACCTTTTATTCATAATTTTTACCCAAATGCGTAGGTAACCTCTATTCATCAATTGCTTCAGGAACCATACTTTTGGTTAGCGTGCGTAATGGGCATTGTTTTTTACTACATATTCTTGAGAAGAAAACTGTACTGGGCGTCTTGGAAATTACCTGGACCTATCGCCCTTCCTCTCATTGGAAACGCTCTAATATTTTGGAAGAGCGGGGTAAATGACATACGATTTCTTCCTCTCATCTATGACATGCTGTCTCATTATCCGTAAGTCTAGAAAATGTTTTTTCTCCTTCTTTGTCTTAAAACAAAACATGTACAAACATGGT
>NW_007430881.1:0-466 GCF_000475195.1 Diaphorina citri
AAGTAATACATATTATACAAAGTGTTAGGGACAATATTGTGTCAACTGTCGAGTCCTTTTTCCACACAATCGTTTAATGAGCGTGTAGATACCTAAGTCGTAAATCTATCTGTACATTTTTATTCTAAGACTGTAATCCATATTGTCCATTTATACAAGCATGTCTATTAAATCCATTAATAGATTCTGTATCAAAGGATATATCATCTTCCTGTAATCAAGTCCAAGAAATCTAATACAATGTCACGCTTTTCCTTATAAGGCATAAAGAAATTCTTACAATAGCACCAATAGATAACAATATCATTCTATCATTCAATAGTATTAACTCCTAAAGCTAGAGCTAGCTAACTATACATAATTATTTTGATCTTCTTGATCTTATCCGCAAGAGAAACATTTCTTGCAAAATTTCAAGGCATTGAAAAGTGACTCACCTATTTCTCTGACACATATTTACGCGGAA
>NW_007430882.1:0-466 GCF_000475195.1 Diaphorina citri
ATTGTTGTTTTTTTATTATTTTTAGTTGAAGAACACAATTTTGGCATAGGTAAAAAATAATGTAACCTTAAAGGATTTTTTTTTACAAAGAAACTTTGGAAACCCCCAAAATATAGGATATTTCCTCCCCAAAAAATGTAACAAAATGAGATTCCTGTTTCGTAAAGTTAAATCAATCATTAAGGAGCGCGGTAGCGCTCCGCTGAAGGATCCACATTTCAATTAGTGAAGGATCCACATTTCATTAGTGAAGGATCCACAGCCTTCCTCTTCCTACCAGTTTTGGACCTAGGCATTCTGAAGTCCTGCAATGAACAATAGGAAGAGCATTACTATAAAAATAACCTTATCTACCTAGGGACAGTCATCACTTAATTCCCCATTTAATTACACCAGAAATACCTTATGTACCTAGGGACAGTCTCCAGGTACATCACGTAAGTTCTCATTTAAATCACCAGAAATT
>NW_007430883.1:0-466 GCF_000475195.1 Diaphorina citri
GCAACATGGGGCTTACCCACCCCAGCAGCCAGGGGCATATCCACCTCAACAGCCGGGCGGATATCCTTCACCTCATCATCAGCCACACCAACAACATGGTGCCTATCCTACACAGAGTTATCAAGTACCGATGCATGCAACACACTCGGCACCTCTAGGTCATGGACCACCTGTGCACTCGGGAGGATCTAAATCCCAGTATACTCCTAAGGTGAGACCAGGGGGAGTTAAACTATAAACTAACAGTGTGATAAAGTAGAACCTCAATTATATTAACTCTCTATTTCTATTATATCAACTCCAAAAATTGGGGGTTTTCTTTCAAGGAAATCCTACTTTATCAGGGGAAGAGATCATTGAAAGTGTTCAAATAATGAGACTAATGACAAAGAAAACAATATCAAAGATGTGTTTTTTGTTTGTTTCTTAGTTTGTTTTATTTAATTTAAAAATAAAAGGGTATTTC
>NW_007430884.1:0-466 GCF_000475195.1 Diaphorina citri
ATTGTTACAGTCGCGTCCTTGTACCATACCGGTATAGCATACCAAATTTCATCGCTCTACGACAAACCGTTCTTGAGATATTTTGTATACAGATTCTTACTTTTTCCCATTTAAACCTGTAGTACGTACGTACATACATATTACATACAGACCATGGGCTAAAAACCACTTTTTTGACATCAGGGGATCCCAAAACGGATATTTCCAAACCATCTTCTGATTTTGAAAATTTGGACCGATTGCAATACTTTCATTACTAGTATAGCTCGCTATACTGAAGTAACAGAAAGTAATAAAAGGGGTGTCCTTTACAAGGTGCCACATCCACCAAAAGGTTAATCGCGTATTATCAAAACTAGTTCATTATTGTGTAATACTGTATCGCCGACCTTAATTAAGTAGGAAAAGGCTAGGAAAAAGAAGAAGAAGAATAGAATAGAGAATAGAATATACCCTGCTTATACTG
>NW_007430885.1:0-466 GCF_000475195.1 Diaphorina citri
GAAGAAGAAGACGAAGAAGAAGAAGAAGAAGAAGAAGACGACGAAGAAGAAGAAGAAGAAGACGACGAAGAAGAAGAAGAAGAAGAAGACGACGAAGAAGAAAAAGACGGAGACAAAGAAGAAGAAGAGGAAAAAGAAAAAGACGGAGAAGAAGAAGAAGAAGACGAAAAAGAAAAAGCCGGAGACACCTATAATACACCTACAATAGGTACTCTATCCCCGAAATGCCCCAGGTATTGTGGGGATTCAAACCTGATTCGCCCGCATGTTATTGAATTACACGGGGAGCTAACCATATCATTTTATATCTAAATACTAAAGCTAATCTCATTTGCATTTACAACTTTACTTACTCGAGTTTGAATCCTGTGCCAGAAGGTTAATGTTGATACCTACTTCATGTAAGTTAAAGGGCGCCTTGTCTATCTTGCGGTGGTTTGGAATTTAATTTATGCTCAACCAGGGC
>NW_007430886.1:0-466 GCF_000475195.1 Diaphorina citri
AACGGAGAGCGGATGCAGCCCAAAAAATCAATATAAACTGCCATGGTCAATTCACACAAACCCCAAAAAAATTCTTTTCTGCTGAACATAGGACACACAAAGATTTTTTTCAACTTTATAAAACTAGTAAAAACTCTATGAAGATAGTACTGATTTTAACTGATAAGAAGCATTTGCAACAGGGATCTGAGATAAGAAAGGAAAAGTTCATAAATCACGTTATCACGTTCACAATAAAATCATAACTTTGAAAAGTTATGGGAAAATTTGTTTGAAAATTTTTTTATGGAAAACAAAAATCGTAATGTGCGGGAATTTCAAAATGGCGTGTGCCTAGAAACTCATTTGGGTATGCAAAAAGCAATGCATATTGTAGATGGGTTTCAAAGTAAGTGGAATAAAATCAAGAAAAGGTATGTCAGTGTCGCGAGTAGGTAGGTATCTACCAATACGAGTGAGTATCAAT
>NW_007430887.1:0-466 GCF_000475195.1 Diaphorina citri
AAAAGACCTTTAATTTGATATATATAGGTCGACTAGGTTTGGATAAGTCCTTCTATGGGGACAGACAGAGTGACAGACTGACAGACAACACCGAAGCGAATACAATAGCCCGTCCACTATACCTTTTTTTATTACTATCGTAACAATAAAGGAAGGACGGGCTAAAAACTCATTTTTTCCGTATACCTCGACCAAACCGCGGATACCGCGAACCAACCGCGAATAAACCGCGGATACCGCGAACTGACCGCGGATACCGCGAACTGACCGCGGATACCGCGAACCAACCGCGAATAAACCGCGGATACCGCGAACTAACCGCGGATACCGCGAACAAGCCGCGGATACCGCGAACAAACCACCTAGAGCTGTGAATAACTTGTTAGAAGCTAGAAGGCAGTGTAACTTCTATCCAAATAACCAAATAGGAATCTTCAAACCTATGATCAAAATGTAGGAGAAACCT
>NW_007430888.1:0-466 GCF_000475195.1 Diaphorina citri
CTATTAATAGAAAAAGCTCCAAACAACATCATTTAACACAATTTGCAATATTTGCATACAAAATGACACTGTCATCATGGAATACTAAATGACTATGGATTATGATGCACTTGTACATCACTGAGTGATAAGTGTTTTGCCTTCTAGTGCCTACATGTCAATAGACAAACAGTTTACACTTAAATAATTAATCTTTTATTCTCATGCAAATGGCAAACTATTGTTTCTTCGGGGGAATGATGAAGATTTCAGCCTTATATCAACATTTTCAGTAATTCTCCATATTTTCAGTAATTCTCCACATTTAATGAGGAAATAATAATTGTTTATCTATACTCACTCTTTAGTCATTACTAGTCCAATTTGTCAAACATCAAAAATAAAAATATACATAAAAAATCTGGTGTGAACATCACACGACTTTCCTTATCCTATTGAATGATGCTTATTTGAGTGTTCTTTTACC
>NW_007430889.1:0-466 GCF_000475195.1 Diaphorina citri
CCATGCCTCGGCTGGGATCGAACCCACGCCCTCCTGTTTACCAGGCGAGCGTCTTGACCACTACGCTACCGAGGCATTAGTACCTAAATGTAAGTAGGTAGGTACCTAAAACAAAAGAGTAAAAAAAGGTAAAGCAGATCAAAAATCTCTCCCTTTCCCTCAATATCCTCTCCAAAGCACCGAAATGAAAAAAGTTATACTTTAAAGACAGACAACCACAAAATCTTTAAAGCTCCCTGAGGGCGGAGAGGGGGGGGGAAATCAAATCCAATTTCTTCGAAAATATAAGTACCGAACATACAGGGTGATTTTAAAAAAGGGAGCCACCTTGAATATCTCGAGTACGGATTGGCATTTATTAAAATGCAAAAACACGGACTTTTTTTTTATTTCGAGGGGGAACCTTTTTCTAATGGTCTTCAAGATTGTAGCATTACCAGGGCCGGGTCCAGGGGGGGGGGTCGTT
>NW_007430890.1:0-466 GCF_000475195.1 Diaphorina citri
AGATACGTGATCCTAATCATGAAAATTTTCCGCCTTTCAGCTATCGGGGATCCTCTGATCCAAGGTCTGAGAGAAATCGTTAAGGAGAGACCTATGTCACCTGTGAAATTTTTGGCCAATTTTCTCATCCAATACGAACAACAGAAGAATAGTGCTGCTTTAATAGTAAGTCAATTATAACCTACATCTACATCGCTACTAAACTTAATACCTAAGGACTACATCGGGAAATTGGGAAATCATTAATCAAAATTTTTATGAGGACACTCCTTATGGTGTCTATGAGAACTAGTGTTTTACAAATTATTCCCAAAATCTTCACATAAATAAATCAGAACTGTAGACTGAAGTTCATTGAAAGTTCTGAAATCTTTCATTTTTGTACTTATTACTTTCCTTATCCTATAGGAAGGAAAGTAATGTAATCGAGTCAAATTTTCGATGGTCAGTTTTTAGTGCCAAAACA
>NW_007430891.1:0-466 GCF_000475195.1 Diaphorina citri
AGCTGACTATTCCCGGCCTCACTCAGGCTGGGTTAGGTTTATATGTGGAGGCGGGTAGCTTGTCTTCAAATGGAAACTACTCCTAATAGACACCTCCATTACCTACTATTATCTAGTCCTTATAGCCCAAATACTCTCTATCGGTGTAAACTTTCACCGTACGTTGTGGTATGTGACACACCGCGCCGCCCTTGTTATATTCAGACACGCTATTTTTTTCTTTCGACTTAGTAAGCTCGAAATAAAAAATATCATTCCTCTTCTATTCTTCAGCGTAGTAGACAAAACATCTTGCTCAGTAGACGAAACAACGTTTAGCTACTTTTATTCTTTAGCGTAGTAGATGAAATGGCGAAACGTCCATGTGTATAACATCATAGGCCGGCTACTCACGCTCCGATTGTCGGACAGATCTAGGTCTCTCAGACCGCCAGAAAGTGTGTGGCGAAAAAAAAAAGCTTTCGAC
>NW_007430892.1:0-466 GCF_000475195.1 Diaphorina citri
CTCCCTCGAATTTTCTAAAAGACCAAAGCTATAGTAACGACCCACTGATGTCACCAAACACTTCAAGTCCTTATTGTCGACTAAATCCAATGTCAGAAACCAAGACAAAAGCAAATCCTATGAATTTTACAGTGGATTCAAAATCTACGCATCATGGACATTCTGCGCCCCTAAAAGACAATATTAGCATTACAAACCCACACACTCACTATCGGAGTACAATTACACCTACAACACCCAAACCGTTTAGAAGACAACACTCTATGCCAGAAACAAAGTTCACCCCGATACCAAATAAACACACTGACTCGGTTATAACCGTGGAAGAAACCCCAACAACTATAAGCGGAGACATTGAAAGCAGAAAACAAAAATACGAAAACGATAATTTAGACATGAATAAACGCATGAGGCGACAGAAAGCAGATTCGAGAGTGAAGGGGATGGAAACTAGGGATTGGAAACC
>NW_007430893.1:0-466 GCF_000475195.1 Diaphorina citri
TCTAACGATAGTCGCCACCTGCCCAGGAGTAGTTCATGAGATACTGCTTGACCTGAAACACAATATGATTATTAAATCAACGCCAAATCTTTGAGAAAGCTCAAAATGAGTTCGCAATGCTCAGAGGAAAATGCTCAAAAGGAACTACTTAGCGCTTCTCACGACTTTACCTTTGGCCACAGGTCGCTCAAATTTTGCAGACAGCTTCCATATTTATCAATCAATCAATCAATCAATCAATCAATCCATAATCGTTCCATCATGGGACGGGTCGATGTACGAAGCCTCTCCACCAATTTCGATCATTGTATCTCTGCTCCCTCTCGATGTCGTTCCAATTTCCTTGTTTTCCATATTTAATGACGCCAAATCTTTTAACGCCAAATCTTTGAACAAGCTGGGTCCGTCCCTCCGGGAATTTTTTAGCCCGTAGTTTATTCGATCGTGATTAACGAAAATCAGTACC
>NW_007430894.1:0-466 GCF_000475195.1 Diaphorina citri
GCAAGGTACTTTATCTCAATTTCTTTTCTCCATCCCAAAAGATACAAATCACTTCACTATTTCTACATAAAATGTTCAGTCCTGCATATTCATATTCATACCCATTCTTCGTTCCCTATGAAGCTATCACACTCACTGGCCTCTCACATTTGTCATCCTTTCTTTTCCAGATCCCTATCTCACATCCCTTCTCTTTCTTTTAGTTTTCTCGTTTTTTCTCTATGTACCTATTTTCCTATATTGTTCAACTTTTCACTGTTGCATTGTCTTAGTTAGCCTTTCTCCTTCAGTCCTCTTTACCTCGTTGCTTGGAATATCCATATCCTTCCCTTCTATCTTCACATCTTTTTATAGCTCTTCTCCATTCCTGTGATACCTCAACTTTAACTAGTGAGATTCACCACCCTCTTTTTCAGCTTCCTTCCCTAATCGCATTTCTTTTGTTGACTCTAGCAGTATCGTGTGC
>NW_007430895.1:0-466 GCF_000475195.1 Diaphorina citri
CCCTATTGTGTACCTCATGTCCTGTTAAATTTTTCTCACTCAAGTCTTGATTCACACAATCCTTCCACCTTTTCTTCGGCCTCCCACGCCCTTTTCTCTCCCTCACTTCCATTCTCTCAACTCTTTTCCCTATGTAGCTCTCATCTCTTCTATCAACAACATGGTAGTCTTCTTCTTCACATTTTCTTGTGTACAGACGGGGTCGGCGTTTTTCGTCAGCCTCTCAATCATCCCCAACTAGGGTGATTGCTTTGGGCTGACATTTGGTTTTGGCTACAAATTTTACGAGTGGATGGCGTTCGCACTCAACCTTTGCTATTTCTTTAGCAAGGGAAATTCAGGCTCGTATACTCCCTGTTCAAAGTCCCCCAGCCAGGCTCAGCTGGTTTACTCCCTGTTTAACATCCCCCAGCCAGACAATCAACGTGGTAGTAATAAATACAAAAGGATTTTGACGTCAAACTCA
>NW_007430896.1:0-466 GCF_000475195.1 Diaphorina citri
CTCTCTCTCTCTCTCTCTCTCTCTCTCTCTCTCTCTCTCTCTCTCTCTCTCTCTCTCTCTCTCTCTCTCTCTCTCGTCCTATGTCTCCCAAGTATAATATTTTATTCATTTCGTGTTTTTTTTTTCACATTGACGTCCCCAATCCAATTCCGCTTCTTCTTCTTCTTCTTCTTCTTCCTCCACTTCTCTCTCTCTCTCTCTCTCTTCCCACGTTGATTGACATTCTCTATTTCACTCTTCCTTTCAATCACCCCCTCTCTCCTTCTCTCTAACTCTTTCTCTCCCTTCAATCATCTCCTTCTCTTTCCCCCCTTCTCTTATTCTTCTTCCTCTCTCTCTCCCTCATGATACCATCCCGTACCAGTCAATATGTCAAGGATATCCTATCATAGATGGAGACAATAAACCCCCACCTCCTCCATATCTATTTCCTCCCCCCCACAACACATGTATTTTACTACCCCCT
>NW_007430897.1:0-466 GCF_000475195.1 Diaphorina citri
CGGGGTCAAGAAATTCGTACCATGCAAATGATTGATTCCGTGACTGGCTGTTGCGGGGCCCACTCAGCCTCATGAGGAAAATGAGTAGCCATGTCATATAAATGCGCATAGCGACCTGTGCCAGCATGGTAGGTAAACATTGGATGTTAGGATTATTGAGATATTGGGAAAATCCTAAAATGCTGCAGTGAGCACCAAAGTTGTGACATAATACCACAAAGAAACTGCATTTACATTTATTGAATGTAAATACCAGGGGGTCTATGTACAGATTCGATGCTTTAAGTCCACAACGGAGGACCGACCATCGACCATAGCCTAGTCCGGACCCAAGAGAAAATGAACAAATCATCGTCAGTACCTACATTAGGCTTGGATTAATCTAATAGAAGTGTCCTCAACGAAGCACTGACCATATCTCTGACCCTTGCGCCTTGCAGGAAATGAAGAAATTTAGTTTTTTTTT
>NW_007430898.1:0-466 GCF_000475195.1 Diaphorina citri
ACACGAACACGAAATCATTCACCTCCAGGGATTGCCAATGCTTTACCCGGGCGAATTCTGGCACTGAAATTATGTAGAAGAAGCTCGAGTTAGTCACATGTAATTTTCGTAAAAACAAGTGTTTAAAGTTTTTTTTTCAATTCTGAATTTACATCATTGGTATTGGTATAAGTGGGACCATCGGCTTTAATGATCGCCCTATATCACGGCGACCTGGTTAGATCTTTTATGACTACCTACATCAGATTCCACCTCGATTCTCGCTACCAGATAACTTTATCGCTTTTAAAAGATAATTCTTATTGGCTTTTCAAAAGTGAAAGATTCTAGACTACAATCAGCGGTCTTCATGTTGATTATTGCCTTTTTATCAAATTTCCCAAGTTCGTTTCTCGACATATATCCCTCCCCCTCTCCCATTTGAGTCTTCAGGAAGGAATCTAAACTCACCTTTTCCACTGTAAGG
>NW_007430899.1:0-466 GCF_000475195.1 Diaphorina citri
TGTTTTGGGCGCAGGAGGTTCTAAGCCTGATTAGACCACCTTTAGGACTCGAGTACTCATAATTTTTAAGCCGGATGATTTTGGAAAGCGAAAATTCAGATTTGTACTCCCAGGTGCAAAAAAAAGTAATAGTAATAAAATAAATACAATGAAACGAAAACCTTTCTCGGGCACTTTAGTTGAGAAGGTCAGATGAGCATAATAAATTTCATGTACAATACAGAGAGGTTTGACATTTCGGGTTGAGTGGGACATATGTAATCTTCTTTCTCTTCATTGGACCTTTAACACTTTGACTGCTACACTATTTTGGCTGTCCATTTCCTATCCCATGAGCAAATTTTGGTCGGTCCCATTCGCCCTATGCTATGGTGTATCGCCAGGACAGATGGCAGTGAAGGTGTTAAAGTAGAATGTACATGCGAGGAGAGTTTTCTCTCTCTCCCCTCTTAAAATTTTCTCTCTC
>NW_007430900.1:0-466 GCF_000475195.1 Diaphorina citri
TTTTTTTTCGTTTTTTTTTATGATTAGCTTTAGCTTTGTTTGTTTGTCTGCCTATTTGTTTGTTAGTTAGATAGATAGGTAGTTTTTTTTCAAGATGTTTGGATAAGAAAATCTGCTGTAACAACAGAGGTCTTGTCGTTTCGAAAATGAAACAATTTCTAACATCCAGAACATCCTTCTCATTTTCTCTCTCTCTCTATCTCTCGCTCGCTCTTTCTCTCTCTCTATCTATCTCTTGCTCACTCTCTCTCTCTCTCTCTCTCTCGCTCTCGCTCTCTCTCTCACTTTATTGTAACCCTCTTTTTTTCTCTCCTTCCCTTTTACTTACCCACTGACTCTTGCTTTAACACCGTTTCTCTCTACCTCTCTCTTCCTCTTTATCTATATCTCTCTCTCTCTCTTGACCACTGGTCACATAAATGCTTGGACACATGACCAATAAAAAAAAAGGACGCATGGATCCTCT
>NW_007430901.1:0-466 GCF_000475195.1 Diaphorina citri
GAGGCGAATACAATAGTCCGTCCCTTATACCTTTTTATTACTATTGTAATAATAAAGGAAAAAAAAAAAACAGACAGACAGAAAGAGAGAGAGAGAAACGAGGGGAGATAGATAGATAGAATTGAAAAAGAACGAAAGCGAAAACCATAGGACGGACTAAAAAGGACGAGAAAGAGAGAGAGAGAAACGAGGGGAGATAGATAGATAGAATTGAAAAAGAACGAAAGCGAAAACCATTACAGTCATTGAAAATAGAGAGAGAGGGAATGAGAACGGGTGTAAGAAAAGAACTAATTTTGTAACAGGAGACCATCTGTGAGATAGAATGAGATAAAGATAAGGGGTAGAGAAAGTCGATAAGGTTGAGAGAGAGAGGGAGGGAAAATTTGAGAGAGAGAGAGAGAGAGAGAGAGAGAGAGAGAGAGAGAGAGAGAGAGAGAGAGAGAGAGAAAAGAGAGAGAGAGAG
>NW_007430902.1:0-466 GCF_000475195.1 Diaphorina citri
AAGTACCAACAGTTACTACAAGGAAGCGTACAAGAAACATTTAGAAGACGAAAGTCGACCTTATGAACCTGGTAAGCTTGCTAAGGAGATAGAAGTGCGAAAATTGGACCAGTCTGAAAATAAAATGATCCATCAGGAGAACAAAGCAGACTTAATAGGAGAAGAATATTGTCAGGAGGATGAAGAGATGGACGTGTGCTTCTTAAACAGTGAAGAGTCTCTAGTGCTTGAGAAAATGTACAAATCTTACCCATGAACTAAAATGAACATGCTAAATCCTAAACTAGTTAAATACGGGACAAATCATGGTGAATTTATGAGAACAGTTGATAAACTAAAAAACCCAGCAAAACATCATGAAAAGAAGAAAATGAAAATGAGTAGAGGGAAAAAGTCTGGATGTAAAATTATTTAAATTTTCAACCATTGTTAATGATGTTTTCTCTCTGCATTGTGTCTTCGCTCT
>NW_007430903.1:0-466 GCF_000475195.1 Diaphorina citri
GAGGAATAACTATAGGACATACACCAAAGATATGTGAAGATTTAATAGTAAAGGTAGCAGGCAGAAAATGGCTTAGAGTCGCACAAGATGGAGAAATGCTTTTGAGATCTGCAACAGTGGTGAGATAACAATGTCGGAACCTTGGATACATACAAATGTTATAACATCTACGGATGATTTACAATGAACTGGAATATGCTAACATTGTTTCTAAGATTTGTAGCAGCTCCTCAACATGTGATATTTACTGCTAGAACAAAACATTTCCAGCCCTGGTGCTGACTGCACAAGATAGAAAAATGTTCGCTGTGTCACCAAATTATCATCAGTAGCTGTTCAAGAGTCATTACAGCAAGTTCAAAAGCGCCGCGCTGTGTACTGTGTAGCCGTTCTTTCAGTGAAGTCGGATTTTCTCATTTCGATAGGTCTGAAAATGGGACGAAAAGAAGTCTCGTTATTTCGAGGA
>NW_007430904.1:0-466 GCF_000475195.1 Diaphorina citri
AGCGCGACCGTATACGCAACTCCGCGTAGCGAACACGCGAAGCCCCCGGGGGGTGGAGGGGGGCGAAGCCCCCCTCCCAAGCACGAAGTGCGAGTCCTAAATATATACAGCCCCTTGTGTAACTGACTGACTGACTGACTGACTCACTCACTCATACATACTAATTCTAACCCACTTCTAGATGAGCTAGGAAGATGCGGTTTTCACCATTGGATTCCTTATTTTTTGTAGGTACTGGGAAAAATCGGAAAATCCCGAAATTCCAAACCGTTCCCGATATATTGACGTTTTTTAGTCCCCCCATAAGAAATACACGAGGAACACGCTTTGAGGCCAGCAAAACTTTTCTTACGTTTAATATTTTCTCTCGCTTTTAGTTTTCAGTTTTCATTTCTTCGAGACAAGACTTAGGGACGATATTAGTTTTCAGGGGCGAAGCCAAGGGAGCGCGAAGCGCGACCTCATG
>NW_007430905.1:0-466 GCF_000475195.1 Diaphorina citri
CAATCAGGCATAAAACTAGAGTGATTGCTTTGGGCTGACATTTGGCTTCAAATTTTACGAGTGGATGCCCTTCGCACTGAACCTTTGCTATTTCTTTAGCATCTAAGGGAGATTCAGGCTGGTATACTCCCTGTTTAATGTCCCCCAGCCAGACAGTGGGTACAAGCTTTTTATAAAAATAAAAAAAAAGACCTCCCTGTGTACGGCTCTGCCATTTGGTTTATTTTCTCATGAAGGCATCAACATCAAGAGTATACTGCTGGGAATCTCAATTAGTTGCAAGACAATAGGGAGCAAGGAGGCATAGGAGAACTATTCGGTTTGAGAAGTTCAAATAATAAAACAGTCATAACTTCCACGCAATGTGTACACTCGGTGAACTCTTCAGGACCTCTAGGACAGGCCAGGACAGACTGGAATTAAAAAAAAAAAAAGTTTCATTTACTTAAAGTTCTTGAAAAGTTTT
>NW_007430906.1:0-466 GCF_000475195.1 Diaphorina citri
TTTTTATTTTCATACGTCATGTCCTTAGGGAATAGATGGGTCGATGCATAGACTATGTTATCTCTAGAACATAGAATAATAGGAAACTTAAACATCTATCAGCCAGCCTAGTTAGCTTGGTTGGTAGCGCGTCTGCCTTGTAAGCGCTAGATCACGGGTTCGATTCCCGCCCGAGGCGACCTTTGTCCTGAACAGACAAGGTTGGTTTTCGGGCTGGCTGGGTTTCTCCTATCCTGTCCTTCTATCTTCGATTTCGGGATGATAAAACCTTCGTTGTTACAGTTCTCTCTACCAAACCTCTGATCGAAGGTTTTGGCAACAAGAATATGACGAGTGGATGCTCTTCGCACGCAACCTTGGCTATTTCTTTAGCCAGGGAAATTTCAAGCTGGTATCCTTCCTGTTCAAAGTTTCCCAGCCAATCCCCAGAAACGTCTAAATAAAAAAGTTGGAAAATGAAACGAGA
>NW_007430907.1:0-466 GCF_000475195.1 Diaphorina citri
AAATTCGATCGGACTGCATTTCTGAAAAGTTGGGGAGGGGAAGGGGGTAGGTTCCTACAATGCTCCCTTATGTACATACGAGTATGTGGCCCGCGAAGTACCTCCCAATGTAGCATGTGGCCCGCATACACATGGAAGTTGGAAACCCCTGGACTAGGTTAAACATTTTGCAAGCAAGTTGGGTGTGCAAAAGTAACCGGTAGTGTTCATATGTTTTTTCTTGGTGGCGGAATTTTAGGGCAGGTAGGAAAAAAATCATACCTACGCTAGCTTTAAGTATTTAACAATGTCGTACATGCTACCTATTTAATAACATAATTGGTACTACCTACCTAGGTATTATAAAATTTAATTGGTGACACTGATCATTTGTCACGTGAGAAACATCGTACCTATCATTTATCATGTTCAAGTACAGCATGCGTTAGGTAGAATGCAGAAGTTACGGGACCGTGATGTTATCAGA
>NW_007430908.1:0-466 GCF_000475195.1 Diaphorina citri
TCCACCAACATGAGAATGTTAGCTTAATGTGTCGCACATTGCATACTTACTGAGATACCAGGCGCTCATAAAAAAAAATACAGGACGTGAACCGTCTTCTTTTCTTGTTACCAAGCCAATAATGTTTTGACATCCTTCGGCTTTTAAACCTATGTACGGGGTAGGACTTTATTGTTAAAACTCCTTCAATTGTGTAAATAAATGTCCAAAAAAAAACCTATGTACGTACGTAGGAAGTATCAACCTATCTACCAACATGATTATTCTTATTCCTGGTTGACATGTGAGTAGGTATAAGCAGCTAGGTAGGTAAAAAAAACTAATGTTGCCAGCGCGAAAAAATCGAATAGCCAATATCATATTATTATAGGTAAGTGTGCAGCGGCGCTGCAATAACACGCTGAATCCGTAGTTCCCGATGAAGAACGTTGTGCGTAGTTGGTATTCACGTGGGCAATTAAGTGTT
>NW_007430909.1:0-466 GCF_000475195.1 Diaphorina citri
TCATTTGCATGATACAAATTTCTTGACCCCGCCGGGAATCGAACCCGAGTCTCCCGCGTGCAAGGCGAGCGCAGTGACAACTACGCCATGGGAGCTGACCTAAAGAACACTATTAAGTAGGTATTGATAATCGCGGTTAAATACCAATGTTCCTACAACTTCAAGAATTCACAGCAACATATACAGCGATATCTTGAGACACAATGTGACATCGCACGAGTCATGTAATGAAGTAATTAGTGGCATTGTGAAATATATGTTCCAACCTCTCTCCCTAGAGTGTGATATGTGACCCCTTAAATACTGCAATTGAGGGATTAGAGTCTGAATTTCTGAAATGAACCAGAGTCGTTCTTATCAAAAGAGAATCAATTATTTTGTGTACCCTGAAAAAAGACAAGGAATTGTGAAATTCATGTTTTACGGATTTAGAGGGGATTTTCGTCAATTTATTGAGTTGAGGAGG
>NW_007430910.1:0-466 GCF_000475195.1 Diaphorina citri
TGATCCCTGAGCTGTGACCACACATCGTCGACCCCGTCGATCGATAGTCGTTCGACGTCGACTGAAACCCTACACTACTTTGACAACATAGATTCACCTCGTCGATCGAGGCGGTCGACTATGTGTGGACACAGCTTTGTACTTAACTTTGAACCTTTTTCTTGGTCTTTAGGCGACCCAAGAACATATTCTCGAGTTGTTCGAACCGACGCACCACGGAGATGAACGAAAGCATCGTCCAGACGAATCGGGTGGGATCGGCCATTTCCGGAAAATCGTTTCGAATCGTATTCGGAAATCAGAAGGTCGCGAGAAACGATTGCTCATCAATCGAACATCACGGAGCGGACTACGAGATCGATTCGAGTAAGTAATTAAATTTTTAGCATTTCTTAAGGTGCCAATACACTGTAGATGGAATTTTTCGCTAGACTTGGTCTCGTGAGACCACTCTCTACGGAGTCTA
>NW_007430911.1:0-466 GCF_000475195.1 Diaphorina citri
AGACCTCTATAAATAATAATTAGTAATTAGTATGATATTATTGTATTGATTCATGATTGCTAAGTAGTGGTTTCATCACAAGATCTGTACTCCGTGAAGAGGTATTTTAAAATTTCTTAAAGGTGCTCAGTGCTCGGCTGCTCGGCAACATCTTTTCGTCTACCTTTGCTCTCCGCATCAATATTTCTGTATCATATTCTTACTTGGGGTGAATTTGCGAAAGATCGTCTGCCTTTGCATCAATGTCTGTATCAGTTTTCTACTTGGGATGATTTAGCGGAAGATCATGCAATTGCTGACACAATCAAAAGTTTTCCTTCAAACCTGCATGACCATTCGATTTCAGATCAGGTATCCGAACTGTCCTCACAGTAGAAGCGTTACTCTACGTTACCTAGCGTAGGCTATAACTGCACATTTCTCGTGTCCATTGGACGTTTTGTTGGATACTTGGCCAGATCATTGA
>NW_007430912.1:0-466 GCF_000475195.1 Diaphorina citri
GGATTCTTTTTCAATGGCACTTTCAGAATTTCAATATTACTTTGTCATAGAGATATAGTAATACTTATATTTATGTAGGTGACTAAATGAAAAATCTCGTTACCTGAGGATTTGAGGGACTTAATCACCATTAAAAGGTACTCGGTAAAGACGCATCCATCTCTGATAAGGGGGCTGATTAAGAGTAGGAAGGTCCATGGATACGTAACATTACAGGACCAAGTACTTAGCCCCGATTTGCGGCTGCATCTTTCATGCCTTGAAACTAATAAAATTAATAGTAAGTATCTAGCTTACTACTTTTTTTCCTTGAGAAACTTTTCATTAATCTTTGTCTTCTACCGGTGGTACAAGCTTCTGTTAAGACCGAAGAGTAATCTTCTCTGAACTTGGGACTCGTGTAATTATTGCCATAGTAATGACCTCTAGTTCGCCATGCTAAAGCAAATATTTCAAGATTTCCAGT
>NW_007430913.1:0-466 GCF_000475195.1 Diaphorina citri
GTTAAATACTGTACCGCAATACCGTGTACTTTAGAGGTATGGCACTTTTTGTTTGATTTCGTTTTTTATTTATTTTTTTGTACACTATGAAACAATTTTCGTGAGTTTAATAATTTTTTTTTATTTGTTTTCGTTCCGTTTATTTTTTGCTCTATTTTTTAAACATAACTAAAAAAGTAAAAATCGCTGCTGTTTTTTTTTTTTACTACTCGAATTTCGTCCGTTTCTTTTTCACCGTTTTTTGCTTTCCTCTCCCGTTAAAAATAAACCATAACGGTAAGATTTTTTTTTGATTAAAACATGAAACAATTATTCCAGTGATACCAAAAAGATTTCATTGAAAATTGTGTAAAAGAAGAAATGTAGGTCTTTTTGTAAACCATAAATACCTCTGCCCTACACGGGGAAAAAAAGATAATTTGCAAAAAAAAAAAAAAAAAAATGTGAATAATTAATCTGGTGTTAT
>NW_007430914.1:0-466 GCF_000475195.1 Diaphorina citri
AAAATTCCATACCTCGGCTGGGATTGAACCCATGCCCTCCTGTTTACCAGGCGGGCGCCTTGACCACTACACCACCGCCACTGTATAAATGCCAAGGCTTTCATTACCCTCCCTTCTAGTCTGATTGGGGCTGGGAACAGCCGGTAACACGTTATTTCCCAAACAGTCACCCATCCTTTTACTAACCACGGGCAACGTTTGCTTACCTTCAGTGATTGGTCAATTAAATACTTTCGTTTAATTTTTGAATATATTTCCAATATACAGGGTGGTCCGAATACTTTTATGAATCTTACCTACCTTCTGTCTTTTCGTGTTCTCCCGTCTTTTTTTCTGTGTTACTGTCTTTGTCCTCGGTGGTGTAGTGGTCAAGGCGCTCGCCTGGTAGACAGGAGGGCGTGGGTTCAATCCCAGTCGAGGTATGGAATTTTATCCTCAATATAATTTGAGAATTTGACCACAATAA
>NW_007430915.1:0-466 GCF_000475195.1 Diaphorina citri
AATACACAAGATTTCTATTTCTATTCAGTAAATTGATTTCAGTCATTTTGAGAGATTTCTGTTTATAGTTTGTGTTAGTTTAGCTTCCAAACACCTCCACTTCCACTCACATCCACCTCCAACTCCATTCCCACTCACCTAGGTTACCTTAAGTTACCTTAAGTTAGGTTAGGTTAGGTTAGGTTAGGTTAAGTTAGGTTAGGTTAGGTCAAGTTAGGTTAGGTTAGGTTAAGTTAGGTTAGGTTGGGTTAGGTTAGGTTAGAAATTATCTTTGAGTGTTAGAAATTGAAATGTCTATTTTCATAATTATGGTCCCATCCAGTATGTACGCTCTACGCAGCAAGTTGTTGACCTGTGCTTACAAAATTATCGCAACCATAATATCTAGTATCTAGTTGGTATGCAAACCATTTTGTTAACTTGCCTAACAGGGTAAAAGTTCAAGAAAGTACATATTTAGATGCAA
>NW_007430916.1:0-466 GCF_000475195.1 Diaphorina citri
AGATAGCCTCCTACTCAGATATCTACTCGTAAATAACGATTAACTTCGGTGACCCTTGTACGATTTTGAAAGGTTGTTGTGACAGTTGTCCTGGAAGAATATTTTGCTCTATTGAACATCGCCAATGTTCTTGTTTTGGCATCTGGAAGAAAGTTACGTATTTCCCATCTCGTTATGTAATGAATTGTAATCCATGTTATACCCCCAGAGAGTCAATAAATTAAGTAGTTAGACAACTGTCGCGAGTTGCTTATTAGAATTCAGGACATTTTCCTAGAAAGTTCCGGGTATTTTAGGTATCAGATTGATGTCAATATACTGTCAGAACTTTTGTCAGCTATTACGAATTGTCCAATGTAACCTATTGAAAAAATATACGTACCTAAAATTTCATTTTTCTCCATTTCAGCTGTTCGACATGAAGAAGTTTCAACAGAACGTGAGTCGAGAACTACAGAGGGCGTAC
>NW_007430917.1:0-466 GCF_000475195.1 Diaphorina citri
CCTTTTCCACAAGTTTGGCCATGCCTCGGGATGAACTAGCGGGATTCCGGAGCGAAGCGACGGAATTCAGCTAGTAGAGTATAAGCCCAGAATGAAAAGGGAAGAAAGAAGATATACGTGGAGGGAGAGGCAAAAAAATTGCAATGTACACATACCTACTCAAAAGTTTCCAAGTAGCAATAGGGGATACAGGCACATCCACTACCTTATTGGTGGATGTGCCAAATGCACCAGATACAATAAAATTATGCAAGTACCTACCTTCTCTTCCTCACAATGACCAAAAGAATGCTTACTATTGCAGAACGATCTAGTGCAGTTTTTAGAAGATTTCGTGCCAAGTTCAAGACGCATACCTAATGATTATTCAATGTTTCATGTGCAATACTTGTGCATTTAGAATTTTAGACAATGTTTCCCCGAGTTGCAATATACAGGGAGTTTAGGAAAATATATGTAGGCACAA
>NW_007430918.1:0-466 GCF_000475195.1 Diaphorina citri
CGACAGTCTAAACAAGGTCTTATAGGACGGGTTCGCACCCACGGAGAATCTGAGGTTCAGAGAGGAGTCCCTGGTGTTCAAGGTGGCCGAGAGTGCAGCGGAAGAAGAGGTAAGAACCGGTTTGTAAATAGAATATACCTATCCTGCCCGAATAGGACTGAAAAGTCCCTTCACCCCGACAGTCTAAACAAGGTCTTATAGGACGGGTTCGCACCCACGGAGAATCTGAGGTTCAGAGAGGAGTCCCTGGTGTTTAAGGTGGCCGAGAGTGCAGCGGAAGAAGAGGTAAGAACCGGTTTGTAAATAGAATATACCTATCCTGCCCGAATAGGACTGAAAAGTCCCTTCACCCCGACAGTCTAAACAAGGTCTTATAGGACGGGTTTGTACCCACGGAGAATCTGAGGTTCAGAGAGGAGTCCCTGGTGTTTAAGGTGGCCGAGAGTGCAGCGGAAGAAGAGGTAAG
>NW_007430919.1:0-466 GCF_000475195.1 Diaphorina citri
CGGGGTCCTGAGGGCGAGGGAGTTACAGAGGGGGCGATCTCCCCTCTGACCTGAAACCCTAATCTTCTTCTTTTTTTTTCGCCTTTTCCCGTGAACAGACGGGGTCGGCGTTTTTCGTCAGCCTCTCAATCAGCCTCTGGAAAGTTCTAACAAACCATAATAATCCCGAAACCTGATCTTACTCCTTATGGAAGAGAGAGAAGATGATCAGTTTTTTTCATTACAATTCTATTCCTTTACTGCCCTGCTTCACTTTTACGTAATATTCTCCCTATTTCTTCATTTTACCTCTTCTTTTCCTTCTCTCCCCTGCACTCTGCTTCTACCATGCTCCATCCCTTGTGTGTGTGTGTGTGTGTGTGTGTGTGTGTGTCTTCCTCCAATTCTCCCAGTATTGAACTCGAAGCCATATTGGAAATTGTAATGACATAACGTCACGTCCGAGAAGGTACGGGGAACATATTAA
>NW_007430920.1:0-466 GCF_000475195.1 Diaphorina citri
TAAGGAGGGAAAAAAGAAGGTTAAAGGAGAGAAAGAGAGAGAGAGAGGATGGGGTAGGAAGGGACAGAGAGAGAAGGGTAAAACTTAACTTTTACTTGAATTGAATATTCGCTTGAACTTTTAAAGCTCCTCCTCCTCCTTCTTCTTCTCCTATTTTTCTTCTCCTCCTTCTTTTTCTTCTTCCCCTTCTCCTCCCTCTTTTTCTTCTTCCTCTTCTCCTCCTTCTTCTTTTTCTTCTCCTCCTCCTGCTTTTTCTTCTTCCTCTCCTCCTCCTTCTTCTCCTCTTTTTCTTCTCGTCCTCCTTCTTTTTCTTCTTCTTCTCCTTCTTCTTCTTCTTCTCCTCCTTCTTCTTCTCCTCCTTCTTCTTCTCCTCCTCCTTCTTCTTCTCCTTCTTCGCCATATCATAAAAGATAGGATGTTTGAAAGCATCTCACATATCAAGATATCAAACTTTCTGACAGACATG
>NW_007430921.1:0-466 GCF_000475195.1 Diaphorina citri
ACCCAAATTTGGGCAAGGGCATTTATTTACAGTAAACTGCAAAAGATACAAAATTTGTTTTTGGTCGGTCAGCTAATATAAAGTAATAATTAATAATTGTTCTAACAACTAAAATCAATAAATTGGATAATTGAAATTACAATTAGATTGAGTTCTACAATTATTTTCTAAGCAGGTATGTAAATAAGTAAATTAAAGTTGACTTTTACGATAGTAAGTAGGTACCTAATATTTAAATCTTATACCCAAGTTCTGAGTTAGTAATTCTCACAAGAGCTGTTTCTCTCTAGGAAGGCTGGCAAATCACGCTTCTGGCGTAGTCCGTCAACCATCCCATTGGATTAACGGCTCTTGTCAGTTCACTCTACTTACGTCTCCCATTCCTTTAATACCTAATTACTTGCATCCTATAATGTTTTCACCACTTCCTCCCATTTCTCCCTATTTCTTCCTAGTGTCTGCCAGT